>NC_134487.1:272119763-272342263 GCF_040206685.1 Ascaphus truei | reverse complement strand
ACTGACAGACACACAGGCACACTGACAGACACACAGGCACACTGACAGGCACACTCACAGGCACACTCACAGACACACAGGCACACTGACAGACACACACACACACAGGCACACTGACAGGCACACTCACAGACACACAGGCACACTCACAGACACACAGGTACACTGACAGACACACAGGCACACTGACAGACACACAGACACACAGGCACACTGACAGACACACAGGCACACTGACAGACACACAGGCACACTGACAGACACACAGGCACACTCACAGACACACAGGCACACTCACAGACACACAGGCACACTCACAGACACACAGGCACACTCACAGACACACAGGCACACTCACAGGCACACTCACAGACATACTCACAGACACACAGGCACACTCACACACTCACAGACACTCAGTCTGTCACTCACACACTCACCGGGTCACACGTGGCAGCAGTGGGGTCTCCGCACGGCAGTGGGCCCTCTCCAAGACATGGGACACACAGCGCAGCGTGGGCCTCAGCAGCAGCAGCAGCAGCAGGTCCCCCCAGGTCCCGTCCCCCCCCCCCTCCCCCTCCCCCCCAGAAGCGGCCGACGCCGCAGCACGCTCCCCGGACACCCCCGGGCAGCAAGCGAGGAACGGGGGCATGTGATTAGGGGGAGATCATGGGCAGGAGGCGTACTGGCGCAGGAGGCGCGCATGGGGGAAGCTGGGTTGGCACTTCCCCCTCCGTCCCACGTGGCGAGCGGAGGGTGCGGGGGGGCTGGATCACGCGCTTGTTTTGGGCTTCCCCCTCCGTCCCACGTGGGGAGCGGAGGGGGGAGGGTGTGGGGGCTGGATCGCGCGCGGCGCTTGTTTTGGGCTTCCCCCTCCGTCCCACTTGGGGAGCGGAGGGGGGGGGGCTGGGTTGCGCGCGGGGTTTGGTTTGGGCTTCCCCCTCCGTCCCACGTGGGGAGCGGAGGGGGGGGGGCTGGGTTGCGCGCGGGGCTTGGTTTGGGCTTCCCCCTCCGTCCCACTCCGTCCCACTTGGGGAGCGGAGGGGGGGGGCTGGGTTGCGCGCGGGGTTTGGTTTGGGCTTCCCCCTCCGTCCCACGTGGGGAGTGGGGGGGGGAGGGATGCGGGGGATTCTGGGTTGCTGGGGGGAACAGGCAGCGCAAATGGCAGGACACTCTGCTTGCCCTGTGCACGCGCGCCGGGACCACAGGATTTGCCGCCATTTTTTTTAACCCAATCAGGGAGGGGGATTATTTATTTATTTATTAAAAAAAAAAAAAAAAAAATTGGCACGAGCAGGGGAATTCATTGAGCTGCAGCACGGGTCGCCAGCTGCCTAAATCCACTCGCAACGGGCGACAGGTTATCATTATTTGTCGAGCACTGTATATATATATATATTACAAATCCCCTATACATATAAAACTCACCCAAATACATATCAAAGACCCCACTGCATCTAAAAAAAGATCCCTATGCATCTAAAAAAAGACCCCTATGCATTAAAAAAAAAAAAAACATCTACAAAAGACCCCAATACATCTGCAAAAGAGACCAATCCATAAAAAAATAAACAATACAGTACATATAAAAAACAATCCTCCCCAATACATATAAAAAATACCCCAACCCATATAAAAGTACCCCCAAGCCCCTCAATACATATATAAATTCCCCCAAGCCCCCAATACATATAAAAATACAGACTTACCTTGGGTCAGGCCGGGCCCGGTGTGTGCGGGGGTCCGCTGGCTGGGGGGTGGGGGCGGCTGGCGCTGAAAATTTCCCCCGACCTCTGTCCTGGCCCTGCTGCCGGTTGCAGCCGGGCCCTAACTCTCAGCTGCCTCCAGCACTCTCTCTGTCCCACGCCTCTCTGACGTCAGCGCGCGGCGCGCCGGAAGCTGGGCCAAGCTTACTTCCAGCACGCTGACGTCAGAGAGCCCCGTCGCGTGCCGGCTGCGTGGGACAGAGAGAGGAAAGGTCCTGCAGGCAGCTGAGAACCGGGACCCGGCCGCGACCGGCAGTAGTGCCTGGTCAGAAGTTGGGGGAAATTAGCAGCGCCGGCCGGCCGTGCTCTTACCCAGTCAGTGGACCCGGGACACCAGCCCCGGCTGTCCCCCCTTCTAACTGGCCCTGCAACTATGTGAGTGTTCCTGGGACCCAGATTAGGGAAATCTGAACACTGTTCATGGGTTTTGGATTTGAACATGCATTGCCCTTTCTAACTAAGTACGAGCTTCACTCTGATACACCTAACTACTACAAAACTCCAGAAAGTAACTGTGACAGAGTGAAGTCAACTCCTATCAGTTACGCCTGGGAGACATATGTCTGAGTGCTTCATCCAGCACTCATAAGGGTTAACTCAGGTGGAAGTTAGGAAATCAGAACTCTTTAGCTGACACCTGAGAGCCAGCAAGGTAGATAAAGGATCATGTGACTGGCAGTAGCTGCCAGAGAGAGAGAGGAGCACACTGCTGCGTGAGCCCTTAGCCAGAGGGATTTCACCAAAGACTACTTCAACTAAAGTAAGGATTATTCATTTGTTTACTGACTGCTTAAAGTACCCTTAATGGTTTGGTTATGGTTTAGCCAGCCATCCTGCTAGATAGGTCTGCTGTGTTATTAGTCAGTTTTTCTCCCAAAGTGGAGCAGGATTTATTTTGTTAAAGGGACAGTGTACCCGCATGTTATGTTACTGTGGAGAAATAAAGCCACTGAACGTTTTTATTTATCCTGAAACTATACATGTGGACTGTTCCCTGACCTCGGCTACAGGCCGTCCTGCCACAGGTGGTGTCAGAAGTGGGATGTCGGACGGCCCCTGTATCTGAAGGGCCACACAGAAAGAAAAAAAAATGGAGAAATTTTTTTCTCAGTTCCTTGAGCAACAGCTCCAGCTAGCAGAGAAGCAAGCAGAGCGACAAGCCCAGCAAGCTGAGCGACAAGCCCAGCAAGATGAGCAACAGGCCCGGCGAGAGGAAAAGCTACTCCAACTGCTGGTCGAAGGCCCAACCCCAGGCAGACCAGGGATTCCAAATAACCCACCGGTGATGCTGCCTAAGATGAAGCCAAACGAAGACCCAAAGGCATTTCTCCTCACTTTTGAAAGGGTAGCCACGGCCCACAGCTGGACAGTTGATCGCTGGGTAACGACTCTGGCTCCACTCCTCATAGGGGAAGCTCAGGCAGCCTACCAGGCTCTTCCAGCGGACGAGGCCATGGACTATCAGAAACTAAAGGCTGCTATTCTGGATCGCCTAGGCCTCACGCCAGAGACCTACCGACAGCGGTTCCGGACAGTCAAATATACAAACAGAGACAGACCCCGGGTCGTAGCCCACCGCTTAGTAGACTTATGTACCAGGTGGATACAACCAGAAAAACATGACAAGGCAGAGATCCTTGAACAGTTTGTGCTCGAGCAGTTCATACAGATACTGCCCCCCTCCTCCCGCTCCTGGGTAAAAAGACACGCTGCATTTTCCCTGGATTCAGCGATCCGCTTGGTGGAAAACTTCCTGGGCGACGACACCCAACAGGATAGCTGGGAACGGCCGATGCAAACACCAGTTGCTTCCGGTGATGCTAGAGGCAGGAGAGCAGACAATCGAGGGGTCTACAACCCGCCAGCTCGGGAGATCCAGTCAACCCGATCGGAAGACCCTTTCCCATCTCGGAGGGTTCCTGGTACAAACTCCCGCAGAGACGCCCATCCTGGGTCCGAGGCCACTGGATCACTCAAGGGAGGCCGCCACCCACAGTATTCCCCGAGAACCTGGACTCCTGTCACCCACCCGGTGGAGAGGATAACCCCCCCAACCAGAAGGGAGGACCCCATCCAACAGCGGAGAGGTCCAAACACCGAGCCCCGTCGAGAGCTTCCGCGGACGACCGAGTTTGCGGACTCAGGAGATGAGGAGATGGACTGTTCATATGGCAGAACCACTGCCACAGCTTGTCTCCGAGGGGACCACAATCCGTGGTTAGTCCCAGCATCTCTGGAGGGGACAAAAGTAAACGCCATGCTGGATTCGGGCTCTGGAAAAACCCTGATCCTAGAGGGCCTAATTCCAAGCAATAGACTATCTTATGACTCTCCTTGGAATATCGAGTGTATCCATGGGGATACAAAGAGATACCCGACGGCGAACGTTACACTGCGTAGCCAGGATCAAGAGGCTAGCCTACTAGTGGAGCCTACTTCTCTGGTACCGGAGAAGCCCGGAGACTTGTTCCCTTTTTCCCCAGAGATTTTTCCCCGTAGACACCATGTCCCAAAGACACGTAAACAGAGACGTGCGGAAAAAGAGGACTGGTTAAGAAAGGCTGGGACTTTTGGTAACATTAGTCAGCCCAAAGGACTGCAGGTCATGGCCGGGGATGACCAGGGTGGGGAACAGATAGATACGGGAGTGTTGCCAGACCTGGATCTTCCTGACTTCCGTCAGAGGCAGAGGGAGGACCCAGCTCTGCCTAGACAATATGAGAAGGTGGTACAGGTCAACAACAAGATAATAGATGAACAAGGTGTAAAAGTGTTTCCACATTTTGAACTGTTGAATGACATACTATATCGTGTGAATAAGGTTACACAAACAGGGGAGGTCATTCGACAGATGCTAGTCCCTAAAGGGTTGATTAAAACAGTGTTTACCCTAGCCCATACTCTCCCATGGGGTGGTCATTTGGGCAGAGATAAGACCACGGACCGCATCTCGTCCCGGTTTTACTGGCCAGGCATACATGGTGACATCATGAAACTATGTGAGACATGTCCTGAATGCCAGTTAACTAGCCAAAAAGGACAGAAGCCGGCTCCCTTGGTTCCTCTGCCCTTGGTAGCCGTCCCATTCGAGAGAATTGGGATAGATCTGGTCAGACCTTTAGAACCCTCTGCGAAGGGACATAAATTTATACTCGTTGTTGTTGATTATGTCACCAGATATCCTGAGGCCTTCCCTCTGAGATCAGCCACTGCTAAACAGGTTGCTCACAGGCTGTTAGAACTGTTCTCTAGGGTAGGACTTCCCCAAGTAATGTTAACTGACCAGGGAACAAATTTCATGGCAAAGTTAATGCAGGATGTCCTGAAGTTATTGGAGGTAAAATCCGTCCGGACCTCGGTCTACCATCCTCAGACTGATGGATTGGTAGAGAGGTTTAACCGTACTTTAAAAACCATGCTTAGGAAGTTTGTGGACACTGAAAAGCGAGCTTGGGATGAACTTCTCCCTTTCCTGTTGTTTGCGGTACGAGAAGTTCCCCAATCATCCACAGGCTTCTCCCCGTTTGAGCTCCTATATGGATGCAACCTCTGGGTATTCTCGACCTACTGAAGGAATCCTGGGAGGAGGAGCCCTCCCCCTCCAAGAATACCCTTCAGTATGTCATAGACCTTAGAAACCGCCTAGACATGATAGGTCGGTTTGCGAAGGAAAACCTCAAATCTGCTCAAGAACGTCAAGAGAGGCAGTACAACCAAAATGCTCGCTTGAGGGTCTTCTAACCTGGGGACCAAGTGATGCTACTACTACCGACATCAGAGAGTAAACTCCTTGCGAAGTGGCAGGGTCCTTTCCAAGTTCTCCGCCGCACCGGGGAGGTGAACTATGAGATCTCTCAACCAGGGTCCAGGAAGGGTAAACAAATCTACCACGTGAACCTCCTGAAACCCTGGAAAACGATGAGATCGCTGTTCATTCACCCTCGGTAAGGAGAGACGGATTTGGGTCCAAAGCTTCCAAAGGGTAGTACGTACAATGACCATCAGGTTCCCATGGGAGAGCAGTTAACAACGGAACAAAGGTCAGACCTACTTGATGTATGTGACCAGTTCCCAGATGTTTTTTCTGAGCTGCCAGGGCAGACTGATTTAGTGTCCCATAGGATTGAGACAGAACCTGGCGTAAAAGTATGGTCCCGTCCCTATAGATTGCCAGAGGGCCGAAAAGACCTGGTAGAGAGGGAGATAATAGACATGTTGGAATTGGGCGTGATCGAGGAGTCCCACAGCGAATGGTGTAGCCCTATCGTGTTGGTCCCTAAACCAGATGGGAAGGTGAGGTTTTGCGTGGATCTGCGAAAGATAAATGCTGTATCCAGATTTGATGCATATCCAATGCCTAGGGTGGATGAATTGCTTGACTCGCTTGGTAAAGCAGAGTATATCTCCACCCTAGATCTCACGAAAGGATATTGGCAGATACCTCTAGCGGAAGAATCCAAATGCAAAACTGCCTTCGCCACCCCTCTCGGTTTATACCAATTCGTCACTATGACATTCGGGTTACATGGGGCTCCAGCCACGTTCCAAAGGTTAATGGACAAGGTACTACGACCCCATAGGGCATATGCCGCGGCCTACTTGGATGACATTGTCATCTATAGCAGACACTGGCAGTCTCATATAAAAAGGTTAAGGGCAGTCCTAACGTCCTTAAGAGAAGCAGGGCTCACTGCAAATCCAAAAAAATGTGCCCTGGGTAAATCCACTACAAAGTACTTGGGCTATGCCGTTGGGGGAGGGATAGTAAGGCCACTAGCTAGCAAGGTGGCCGCCATAAAGGAAGTCCCCACCCCACAGACAAAGACACAGGTCCGCTCCCTTTTGGGGTTAGCAGGGTATTACCGGCGGTTTATCCCCAATTTTTCAGAAATATCTGCACCCCTAACAGATCTGACAAAAAAAAGTTCCCCGACCCAAGTTAAATGGTCTTGGGAGTGCCAAGACGCCTTTGACATGCTAAAAAAGTGCCTGTCAGAGGGCCCCGCTCTTCGGAGCCCAGATTTTAAAGAGCCCTTCATCATCCAGACGGATGCCTCAGAGGTAGGACTGGGAGCAGTGCTGTCTCAGCAATTTGATGGTGTTGAACACCCCATACTGTTCATCAGCCGGAAGCTGTTCCCAAGGGAAGTGAGGTATTCCGTTATTGAGAAGGAGTGCCTCGCTGTAAAATGGGCAATTGAGGCCTTGAGACATTATGTCGCCGGAGTACACTTCACCCTGGTCACTGACCATGCGCCCTTGAAGTGGTTAAACACCATGAAGGACACAAATCCAAGGTTGACCAGGTGGTATATTGCCCTCCAACCCTTCTCTTTTGATATTCAGCATAGACCTGAAAAGGACCATAGAAATGCTGATTTTTTGTCAAGGGAAGGAGTGGAGGGTCGGGCTTCAACCGTGTGGGACACTAGCCACACACAAACAGGGGAGGTATGTGACAGAGTGAAGTCAACTCCTATCAGTTACGCCTGGGAGACATATGTCTGAGTGCTTCATCCAGCACTCATAAGGGTTAACTCAGGTGGAAGTTAGGAAATCAGAACTCTTTAGCTGACACCTGAGAGCCAGCAAGGTAGATAAAGGATCATGTGACTGGCAGTAGCTGCCAGAGAGAGAGAGGAGCACACTGCTGCGTGAGCCCTTAGCCAGAGGGATTTCACCAAAGACTACTTCAACTAAAGTAAGGATTATTCATTTGTTTACTGACTGCTTAAAGTACCCTTAATGGTTTGGTTCTGGTTTAGCCAGCCAGCCTGCTAGATAGGTCTGCTGTGTTATTAGTCAGGTTTTCTCCCAAAGTGGAGCAGGATTTATTTTGTTAAAGGGACAGTGTACCCGCATGTTATGTTACTGTGGAGAAATAAAGCCACTGAATGTTTTTATTTATCCTGAAACTATACGTGTGGACTGTTCCCTGACCTCGGCTACAGGCCGTCCTGCCACAGTAACCATAACACTTAATTATGAATTAGCGATATGTGTATGTATGTAGGCTGCCAAACCAAGGTTCAAATAAACTTAACTGAAATGTAGTTTGAGTAGTCATTCATGAAAATACACATCAAGTTATCAATGTATAAGGTGATCTTTTCTGTCCCTATTTTTGTATTTTTTTTTAACCTTCCTTAGGTGGTTGAGTTTGTGGTCAGGCTCCTCCAAGATTTCAAGTGGTAAATGGAAGAAACTCAAACCATCATCACAACATCAGTGATTTAGTTACATTACCTAGTGTGTTCATTCTGTCCATGTAACCTGACCTCGACATAAGGGGAACATCATTCTTTAGTAATTACAATATTATGGTAAATCGGTCAGCCATTTATTTGGAAGGATATATAACAGGGAGTTATAGTGGCTAGGTCTCGATGTCGGAGAACCAAGTTCAAGCCCCAATTCCCTGCTACCTGCCCAAAGTCCGTTCATCTCCATGTGCCTCAAACACCACAAATGAAATGGGAAGCCGGTTGGGGGACAAATACTGTGTGTGCTTGTAAAGAGAACAGAGATTCACCAGGCGCTCCTGCTAGCGTCCTGTACTATTAATAATGGGCATAAAGAACAACGAAGAACACAATAAATATATAAAATAAGAGAAAATAAAAAGTACAGCAGTATGCAATTAACCCTTTCGCTGTCAGAGGGGTCCTGCTGCGTATTGTAGCAAAATACATTGTTGCTGTCTCTGGTAGTCAGAGGGTTAAAGGAGGATACATATACTACTAGGAGACACATTGCTCCTTTTACACTAAAAGTAACAGAAGAAAATAGAAAGTAAAATGTGTTTGTCTTTGTTTTTTAATATAAAAGCCCTGCGGAACTAATTGCAGATGTTGTGATGCAGTGAGGATACCATATCATTTTCAGCAGTAGCAGCAGCAGCAGCAGCTATAAAACACACACACCAATTTATGTTAGGGTGTAAAAAGATGTGGGATGTATTTATACAGTGGGAGGGTGTGAGAAGCCAACAGGGAGAGATATTGAGGTGCTTTAAGGAAACCTGTTTCACAAATGCACCAACACATTGTCTGGAATCCCAAGAAGAGCGAGTCCCAAGCCCCCTGGGAGTTTAAATCCATGCAATGCATTACTAATGTGCCCCCAGCCAGGATCAAAAAGCACAGGCTTCTCATTCAGCTGTCCCGCATGGCACACGCTTATAGCTCTGCTAAGCCCTACATTTATATAAAGGCAGTATCAATACAAGCAAGCAGTGCAAAGCGTAATTAATAGGTTTGTTCTCGGTGTCCTATACAAGGTTCCACCCGCTAGGTGTAATAGTACAGCCACATGTGTCCCTGATAAGAATGTAATGGTACATTCTTGTCAGCCTTGCAACACCTGCCTTAAAAGTTGTCCAAGAACATATTCTTTCACATTAGGATTCTTTCAATATATACGCTTCTGAGACATGTGAATGTGCTCATAAGTGGAATTTTTATTTTCAATATAGACAAATATTTGAAGGATTTAACTATGAAATATACATGGAGAATGTAAAACTAGAGGAGAGTTGTAAATATTTATATATATACAGCTCAACCCCCTTATAACGCTGTGCTTGGGGTCCTAAGAATCACATTACGCTATAAGTGGATCGCGTTAGAAATAATGTACACTTGTATGCATTGTACAATAATGTATTTAAGACACCAATAATCGTGTTGTAAAGTATTCATAAATACGAAAATTGGAAGCCACGCTTGCACCGCATTATGAGCAGATTTGCGTTGTAACGGATCGCGTTATAACGGGGTTGAGCTGTATGTACACACACACACACACACACATATATATATACACACACACACACACACACACACACACACACACACACACACACACACACACACATATATACACACACACACACACACACATATTGTATTGTATTGTATGTCTTTATTTATATAGCGCCATTAATGTACATAGCGCTTCACAGTAGTAATACATGGGGTAATCAAATAAATAACAGATAATATAAATAACAGATCATGGGAATAAGTGCTTTAGACATAAAAGTAACATTTCGGAAGAGGAGTCCCTGCCCCGAGGAGCTTACAGTCTAATTGGTAGGTAGAACGTACAGAGACAGTAGGAGGGAGTTCTGGTAAGTGCGTCTGCAGGGGGCCAAGCTTTATGTATCGTGTTCAGAATATCCACAGTGCTATTCATATGCTTCTTTAAGCAAGTGTGTCTTAAGGTGGGTATTAAAGGTGGATAGAGAGGGTGCTAGTCGGGTACTGAGGGGAAGGGCATTCCAGAGGTGTGGGGCAGAAAGTGAGAAAGGTTTAAGGCGGGAGAGGGCTTTAGATACAAAGGGGGTAGAAAGAAGACATCCTTGAGAAGAACGCAAGAGTCTGGATGGTGCATAACGAGAAATTAGGGATGAGATGTAAGGAGGGGCAGAAGAGTGTAAAGCTTTAAAAGTGAGGAGAAGAATGGAATGTGAGATGCGGGATTTGATCGGAAGCCAGGAGAGGGATTTCATGAGGGGAGATGCTGAGACAGATCTAAGAAAGAGTAGAGTGATTCTGGCAGCAGCGTTTAGGATAGATTGTAGGGGAGACAGGTGAGAGGCAGGAAGGCCGGACAGCAGGAGGTTACAGTAATCAAGACGGGAGAGAATGAGGGCCTGAGTCAGAGTTTTAGCAGTTGAGCAACAGAGGAAAGGGCGTATCTTTGTTATATTGCGGAGGAAAAAGCGACAAGTTTTAGAAATGTTTTGAATGTGAGGGGCGAATGTGAGAGAGGAGTCGAGTGTGACCCCTAGGCAGCGTGCTTGGGCTACTGGGTGAATGATTGTAGTTCCAACAGTAATGTGGAAGGAGGTAGTAGGGCCAGGTTTGGGAGGAAGTATGAGGAGCTCTGTTTTAGCCATGTTGAGTTTAAGGCGGCGGAGGGCCATCCAGGATGATATAGCAGAGAGACATTCAGAAACTTTGGTTTGTACAGCAGGTGTAAGGACAGGTGTTGAAAAGTATATTTGTGTGTTGTCGGCATAGAGGTGATAATTAAACCCAAAAGATGTTATTAGGTCACCTAGAGAGAGTGTGTACAGAGAAAAGAGAAGAGGTCCCAGGACAGAGCCCTGGGGTACCCCCACAGAGAGATCAATAGAGGAGGAGGAGGTGTTAGCAGAAGAGACACTGAAAGTACGATGGGAGAGGTAGGATGAGATCCAGGATAGAGCTTTGTTCCGAATACCTAGAGTATGGAGAATGTGGAGGAGAACAGGGTGGTCCACTGTGTCAAATGCTGCAGAGAGGTCGAGTAATATGAGCAGAGTGTAATGACCTCTGTCTTTGGCAGCATGGAGGTCGTCAGTTATTTTAGTGAGGGCTGTTTCGGTGGAGTGAGCAGAGCGGAAGCCAGATTGTAGAGGGTCTAGGAGAGAATAGGTGTTGAGAAAATGGAGCAAGCGAGAGAATACAAGACGTTCAAGGAGTTTAGAGGCAAAAGGCAGGAGGGAGACAGGTCGATAGTTAGAAAGACAGGTAGGGTCAAGCTTGT
Organism: Ascaphus truei; assembly: GCF_040206685.1. Taxonomy (NCBI): domain Eukaryota; kingdom Metazoa; phylum Chordata; class Amphibia; order Anura; family Ascaphidae; genus Ascaphus; species Ascaphus truei. Next base: position 272,330,963 of record NC_134487.1, on the reverse strand, counting down.
TGTTCTTGAGTAATGGTATGACTGTTGCATGTTTGAAGGAGGATGGAAAGGTTCCAGAGCAGAGGGAGGAGTTAAAAATGTGTGTGAGCATAGGGATTATAGTAGGAGCTAGAGGTTTTAGGAGATGGGAGGGAATGGGGTCAAGACGGCAAGTGGTAGAGGGAGAGGAGGCAATCAACAGCGACACATCCTCCTCTGAGACAGTGGAAAAAGAGTCAAGGAAGGCAGGAGGAGAGTTAGGAAGAGGTGTAGGATGGGAGGAAGAAACAGAGGGGATGTTCTGCCGTATGGATTCCACCTTTTCCTTAAAATAGTCAGCAAAGTCCTGAGCGGAGATGGAGGAAGGAGAGGCAGCTGAGGGTGGTTTGAGTAGAGTATCAAAGACAGAGAACAGTCGGCGTGGGTTAGACTTGTGCATGTTGATTAGTGCAGAAAACTAGGCTTGTTTAGCTTGCGAGAGGGCAGAGTTGAAACAGGATAGCATAAATTTGTAGTGAAGGAAGTCTGCGAGAGTGTGAGACTTCCTCCAGAGGCGTTCAGAGAAACGAGTGGAGGAACGCAGCATCCGCTGAGGGGAAGGGGGTTGTTATGCCACGAGGGTGTAATCAATTCATTACCTTAGCAGTTAGCCACTAAGGCAATGAAGGGGGGTTATTCATGTATTTTAATGTTGTTCATTAACTTTATTTTTAGTGTAAGCTTCCCATTTATTGCAAATCTGGCTATCCAGGCTCTCCACTGTGTTCTGTAGGTGTTCTGTATGTTTTACAATTCTTGTTCAGCTGGTCTTAGCTGATTGGAGAGTGGCTTCTCCTACCTAGTTTGAAGCTTACCCCCGCCCACTTTTAAATGGTTAAAAGCTCACTCCATTGCATCTCCCACTCTCAGGGGATCTTGCTTGCTTACAGTTTGATTGTGACAAATCTAATACAGAGTGCTTTTCCTGGCAATGTACAGGTTAATAAGAGCTTCAATCAGACTTAGAACTTTGCAACTCATTTTGACAGATTTATTATAAATCATTCTTCCTGGTAATGCACAGGTTATTAAGAATTTATATTAGTGTTAGGTACCCTTGAGATGTGGTCTTCCGTGTAGTGGCTCAGGGGCTTACAACACTTTGGCCAAAATGTTAAACTAAAAGACCATTTTATTCAAAAGATATCTATATACATATATATTTAGGCACTGTACCGTGTATAAGTTTCATTGGATGTGCACTGAGCTCTGTCTGTGTTTCATGTTCTATCTCTGGTTTTAAATAACTATGTATATAATGGCCAGTATATTGGCTATTATATTCATAGAAAAGACAGCCTGGACTAGGTGATAAATTATTTGCCGGATTTCTGGCTTTCATCCCCTTTTGATAAATTTCAGAACTTGATTTATGGCCGTTTTGACCTAAAAATGCAGTATTAGGCCTCTTTTTTCTCGGATTTAATACGTTTAATGGATCCGATAAAAAAGTGCTTTATTATTGGCGGGGCAACATCGATGTATTGCACAATAAAAATAAGGCACTTTTTTTGGTGCGCTAATACCAGATTTTATGTTATCCGAGCCCGAGTATGCTGTCTTCGGCCAGGTCCCCAGAGGCCGTTGCGGCGCACGCTACAGCATGCGCGCCACACACAAGGCACACCCCTCTATCGGGCAGGCCCCAGTCGGCGTGTGTGCGTGCGCGCACAAGCCAAGATGCGTGACCGCCTTGGCAAAAAGACAAGATTTTAGTCTTTTGGCATGGCGGTCGAGCATGAGTCACAGCGGCGGTTCAGCCAGTGAGGGCGAACCTGCCGCGTGACATCATGGCCCCGCCCCCCCCCTCCTGTTGCGATCTTGACTTTCCCCCTGCAGCTCAATCACAGACCGCCGATCGCGGCTTGCACCCATTCACGCGCTGCCAGGCGCACGTCCAGGAGCGGATACTGGGGTCGTAGCCTTAGCTGTTTCAAAGAAGCTCAATTATTCCTCTACAGATGTAGGAGGAGTTATTGCTTCCGCTGGCTACATCAGTACATATTGTACAGAAAAGACTGCATTAATGACTGCTGGTCCATAACACAAGCACGTATAGTATAGTCTGCTGAAATGGAATAAGCCGGAATAGCATTTTTTTAACTCATTCAGTGCTAAAGGTGCTTGCAATTCCCTCTGACAATATAGCGGTTCCAAAAACAGTGCAGTAGGAAAAATATATTTTTAATAAAACACACAGCACGGGAAATAACCAGGTACCTTATGACAGGAACAACCTAGCATAGACTCTCAAAACCGCCTCCAGTATTAGTAATTTCAAGATTTCAGCTGTCTCTCATTTTAATCTTATCTGTAACTGTTACACATGCCCATAATCATATTATCTCTAACGGTCCATGAAATGTCTGTAAATTGAAAGTATAACCTCTGTTCATTTAATGTAACCATGTATCTGCCACCATAACTCTGTATCCAGGACATACAGCTCGACCCCCTTATAACGCTGTGCTTGTGGTCAAAAGAATCACATCGCGCTATAAGAGGATCGCGTTAGAAATTGTATGCTACAATTGTATGCATTGTACAGTAAAGTATTTAAGATACCATTGATCGTGTTGTAAAGTATTCATAAATACGAAAATTGGGAGCCACGCTTGCACCGCGTTATAAGCGGATTCGCGTTGTAGCGGATCGTGTTATAACGGGGTTGAGCTGTACTTGAAAATGAGGAGGTAACTCTCAATGTATTACTTCCTGGTAAAACAATTTTTCTAAATAAATTTAATACTTGTTCAAGGTCACAAGGTGAGCCGACACTGGGTTTAGAACCAGGTTCCCCTGCTGCAAAGGAAATGACTGGCAAATGTAATTCCTTCATTGTTATTACCATCGAGTTGCGCTGTTATCAGATAACGCTCTCCTTACGCCCCTAAATGGGAAGATTACTGGTATTCCTACTCCGGTTACTATTTTCTAAAGTCATATTATTTATTTATAAAATTGTTTTACCAGGAAGTAATACATTGAGAGTTACCGCTCGTTTTCAAGCATGTCCTGGGCACAGAGATATTATGGCAAATACATGGTTACAAATACATAGTTACATAAAGTGACCAGGGTTATACATTATATACAAGACATTGCATGCACAGTTAAAGATAAGTAATAGGCGTATGTAACAGTCACACACCAGATTAAAATGTGAGACAGCTTTAGGCTGAGGCCCCGCTGCGGTCGGCAGCGCGCGCGGGCCACCAGCCCCTTACCTGATGTGTGCCTGCCCCCGCTGCCTCCTTCCGACAGGGCGGACTGCGTGCTGTGACGCGTCAGCCTGCCGGAGCTACCAGCGGCTTGTGTTCTGCAGGTCTGACGCGTCACGTGGTGCACGTGTCAGCCAATGAGGAGGGGAGGAGGGGAGCGAGAAGGAGCTACGGGAGGGAAGTCTGTTAGTTAGGCAGCCGTGCATAGCTCTCCCTCTCCCGTGCATAGCTCTCCCTCTCCCGTGCATAGCTCTCCTCACCCCCCCACCCCCCAACCCCACATCTCCCTCCGGTGCCCGCTTCCCAGCTGCCCCTGCTCTGAGTTTTGGTCCACCCCTCCCCCCCCTCCCCCACCGCCGACCTGTTTGACACGCCCCCCCGGCCCATTTGACACGCCCCCCCCGGCCCATTTGACACAACACCCCGCACCGGAAAAAGTTTTCTGCAGACTGCAGCAACTTGCACGCGCCGCCGGCAAGCAAGGCGGCCGTGCGGGCGCGTGCAGCGGGGCCTTAGCTTTAGTTAAAATCACGAAAGGGGTTAACCCCCTTAATTGACAGAGATTGGCAATGTGTTGGAGATGCTGGTAGCAGCAAATGGGTTCAACCTACGCCCCCCACTCTGCAAAGTATGTGGTGCTATTAAGTGGCAATCAGAATGCGATCATAGAGGACTAAAGTTCGCTTTTTATGCCACCCCTATTTGGGCCCAATTCCCAAGACTTCCTGCGATGTCCCACACAGCGGTGACCATACACTTTTTTGTTCATTTCCCTGTTAATATGGAATTTCAGTGTATTTTTTCTAAAGAAAACACCATCCATGTTCAGGAACGTGTTAATAAAGATGATTTTTTTTTTAGACCCGCCAGTTATTCATGGAGTGTAAATATATTTGCTGAACAGCAATCTGTCACCTTCACCAGAATTTGCTTTCGATTGGTGCGTTATGTTATTATTTTCTGTGCTGGCATGGGCCATGTTGTAAATGACACTCATTTCAGGCATGGACTTCAATTAAATAGCTCTCACAGGTTCAGCCCAAGTTGTATTGCATAGAGCACTGGAATCAGTGCTCTATGCAAATTGCAATGTATCTGGCTGGGTTCCTCTACCACTAGGGATATTGAACGGACAATAAACTGGGCACTTTAACTTACCAACGTACTGTACATTATAATTGCAAAGGATAAAAGCTCTCAGCCATGTTACCATCTGTACCATTTTTTTTCTAACTATTTCCTAACTTAAAATGTATGTTAAGTAGCTTCACTAGTTTAGTTCTGAAACTCTAAATGTAAAAAGCACAATAGAAAAAGGTATGCTTTGTTGTTGTTTTTTAATTTTTTTTTTATCTCTGGCTAATTCATTTTTTCATTAAAGTGCACAGTGCTGAGTTAGAAAGCAGGAGTTTTTTTTTTTACATTAATAATAAAAAAAAATCACTTGTTTTTGAAGAATTCAAAAATAAATGAAGGGAGTTTGTATAAAATCACTTTGTTTGGACCAGATAGCTGGGATGGCAACTACAACCCTCCCAGTGCTAAAGGAGTTAAGTTGTCCTCTACTTGTCCGGTGAACCGAAAGGTGGCTTTGTACATGACAACTGAGAAGCAAAGCCAGAATTCCCTTCTGAAAAAGCGAGCAAACAGGTACTTCCTCTGTCACTGGTGATATCAGTTGCAGGGTTTATGATAAAGCAGCACATTGATATATTTAAATGGCCTCACTGCCATTCCTTTGCCCCAAGCATGTGTAAAGAAATTAAAAGATAAGAGGCTGATTTGCTGGCGTTTCAAGTGCTCTATAATTTTAACGGAATTGTCCCACTTAGTAGCAAACTGAATTAACTTTTCGAGTACCTTAATGATGTACCTGGCACACCAGAGGCCCTTGTGCCGTACCCGGTATGTCATCATTGTAACGGTGTTTCCCCCACCCTCTGGGAGATCACGCTGACACTAGTGGTGTTGTGCTGATTACCTGCTGGTTCACAGGATGCCGAGGAGCTTTCCGCCGTTGTCATTGGGGAAGACAGGACAGGTTTCTGGGGTAGATGACTGATCTTTATCTCACATAGTGTCTCCATCTGCTGCATGCTCCAGGGATGTGGAGACAATCCCTACAGGAGAACTTACTTCTACTCCCCCAGATAGATCGCACACCAGGCAGGAGTATAGTTAACTGGAACCCTTTATTGTCTCTCTGCATACACAGCAACACAACTGGTATCTGCTTCAGCACAGTCCGATAGGTCTCCAACCTCAGGATGGTCCCTGGACATCATCCCCAGGCCAAGGGCACCCGGGACAGCCCTTGCTCTTCCCTGACTCCCTAATAGAGTCAGGGGTAAGGTATCACTCCTCACACCCCCAAGCGGAGGTGACAACGTGTCAATGCTCGGTTCACCTCTGTGTGACTACCTGTCTCTCTCAGAGGAAGATACACTACTACATTTAGGTGTGCAGCTCCTTAAGTACCGGGGGGGAAGGTCCAAGGTCTGAGACCAGGATTGGGCAGAACACAGGCCATAGCCCGCCTCCTCCCCTGCCACTCAAGGCAGCTGTTTTCAGTGGGGAAACCCAGGATTATTGGTCCTGGCACTGCCTGCACTGTTACCAGGGCTTGCATGTCAGGGAGGGCTGACTGGTAGCCAAAACCAGACATGGCTGCATCATTAAAATCCTGTTTCTCCAGGGGTTGATTGGTTCAACGTTCCATCGGAGCAGTGAACCCAATCGAAACGGGAGGGAAAGTGGAACCCCTCCACTTCTGTTTGTCACCTGGTCGCAATCCAGGAAGTCTGAAGGTCACTCGGGTGCTTCCAGGCATCCGGCAGCAAAAAAATATTAATTACAGTGATATGTTCATGAGATTAAACCTAGAGATTGTTCCCTTAGATGGGGCAGTCCCACATCGCAGGCTAAAAAAGAAAATAAACAATCTATCACGGTAGTTGGGTGTGATGCACTAAGAGCAGATATAATGTATTTGAGCTCAATCTCACACTAAACAAGGAATCCACCCTAACTAACCTCCATATTTTTAACAATTGAAACCAGGGGGTTCTTCAGAGCTGAACAGCACTATTTTCAGCTGGGGGTCCCCGGGTAGTCGATATATTTACTGGTGACGTTACAGGTATTATTTCCTGTTTTCTATAGAGGATTTAAACGGCTATCCAATAGGAAGCTATAACCGATGGTGATACAGCTTCCTATTGACCTGAGATTTGGCAGCCATTTTGTTTTGCCTGAGGGAGATTTAAACCTGGTAACTTCACTGGTAAATATCACGGGGAAACGGGTAGTTCACAAAACTGAAAATAGAGGCGATTAGCTCAGGTGTTCCCCCTCTGTCTGGTTTTCATCCTGTAACAAATTGGGGGACGGGGTGGGGTTGAAAAAAGTAGGAGGAACTTTATCTGTCCTTAAAGTAAACATTAAACACATTTTATCCTGTGAAAATAAAGATGTTTCCTTTCCTTTCAGTTTGAGCTGAATGTTATGCTTTTCAGCTACTTGATCTATTTAACTAATGATGGCATCACAATTATCTTACTTACTGAGAACAAAAGAGCATACAAGTTTACATGCAGATTTGAGTATTACCAAAACGAGATTAGAGAACATTTAAAACATCTGTAAAACATTTGCTTACCATGGAAATGTTAAAAGGATAACTCAGCCCTCCTAACCCAGAAAACAGACCAGCATTATAAGGTCTGGGACGCATGGCCTGAGAACTAGAAAAATAGAGCCCGGGAATATATCTCAACCAAAGGGAAAACCTAGTACCGGAGCCGACGCTGGGGAGATAAAGGGGATGAGCCCCTTCCCTTGTTTCCATTCCCTTCCCCCCTTCCCTTCTTACCCTTTCCTCTCCCCCCTCTCTCTTCTGTTCTTTTCTCCCCTTTCAAGTAATGAAGCGATTAAAGACTTTGAAGGTAGCCGCCTCCCGATTGGAGGCCCGGAAGTATCTAAATGTTCTAAAGCTAAGATGGAGCTTGTGTTGGCTTTAATGAAATGTCTTAAGACCTTATGACCAGATTATATGTTTAGATACAAAGAAAGATAGTTCTGTTGTTCGAACTAAAAAAAAAAAAAGAGTTCAGCTGGAAGCTGAACATAGCACAGCTCAGAACAGCCGGATTCAAATATAGATTTAAAGGATAACGAATGATTTTTAAATAATTGTAAGGATGTGCATATATATATAAAGGTTCCGCGCTGTTGCATCACATAGGCAGCGCCATATTGTCCCTGTTTTGCCAGCAAGGTCACTGCGTACAAGTTGGGCTGCGCATGCGCGAGAGAAGCGCGCGAAGGGTAACCAATCTGTAGAGACTTGGAGGAACTCTGAACTCTGAACTCCGAACTGGGAGAGGGTCAGCTGAGGCTGAGGACCAATCGGATGCGAGACTTTGTATAGAGGAACCGGATGCGTGTGGGCGGTGGGTCAGAGCAGAGAGGGAGGTGGAGGAGGAGGTTGGCGGAACCTCGTGTGCGAGAGCGGAGGGTCAGTGACCCGTCCGCTTAGGTAAGGGTATTTCCCCGGCCCGAGGAGTCTTCCCCCTGCCACAGTAGGCTGCTGCTTTTGTAAGGACGCCCATAGTTGTCAGGGACGTTTCCCTTTAGTGAGGTTTATCTGCGGAGCTGCGGAGCTGCGGCCGCCATCTTGGATTAAACAACTGACGGTGCTGCAGAAGGGAGAGACGGCGCAAGGCTGGACTAGCCCCAGGACCAGGTGTGGAGTGTCACGGTCATCGTAGTGACCGGAAGGTATCATTATCTACAAGTGCACCTACCCCGGGCACCAGGCGCTGATCCCGCCTCCCACTAACTAATTGGGCTTACTGAGTGAATCCATATGGTACCATACTTTACCGGTTATACGATATACTCCTTGGGAGAGTGGCAGAGCCATCTATGTACAGAACATTACCCCTAATAAGGTGTGACCGAGCCACGGTGTGTGTGTGTAATGTTATACGATGAGTCTGCCGATCATTTGTTATTCATGTGTGATATATAAAAGGTTGCTGTTGCATACTGCTGTTGTTATGTTCTTGCTCAGGGTATAATCTCTATACTGGGGATCCTGGGTAAGTGGAGGCGCTGCACCGTAAGTGATAAAGGTATATGACCCCAGGCTCCCAATTAGCGGAGGCTCAGAGCTCCTGAAGCCACAGGTACATGCACCACCGTAGTCCCTTAGTATAGGCGTTAACAAAAAGGGCTACATAATTTTAAATGACTGGAATAAAATGTGCCAATCGCAACCATTTAACCGCATGAATATGCTTCTGACATTATTTACTATTAGTGCTCACACATGGAAGAAATGCCCATAAATGTGATTATAACCAGAGACGGACTAAGCGAGATTGACAATCACTCCTCCTTCAACCTCTCAGTCACCATCGAAACTGAAGGAAATCTTTCAGACTATCAGAAATCTATGAAAATGCTTATAGATGTCTGCCCCTTTCATCAAGAAATGCCATAAATGATCACTTCAATGAGAATGTAACACTCAGTATGCAGGGAAGTTGCTTCCATCTGCTGGAAAAGATTTAAGTCTCATTCATTCATCTTTTCGCCAGCAAATAAAAAAATATCACTTGTGAGCACATTCACACGCCTCACACAGGTCTGCAACCCTGCCAGGGATTCTGGGTAATGACATGCAAATGAGCACTCACAGTGTATCACTATTTGTTTCTTGTCAATTTTTATATGGATCCCTATCATCTTATGCCTGCCACATTACACAGTTTTGTCAGTACAGCCTGTGTGAAGGAAGTACATGGTCAGTAAACTCTTCTCCAGCACGACAGCTTCATACTGGTCTTATTGAACAAGGGTCTATAACAAAAAGGAGGAAATGGGTTCCCATCATAAAATATCTACTTCGGATGAAACCTGACTTTATAAAGGGAAGAAGAAAATAGAGGAGAGAGTGAGTAGCAGAAGCTAAAATTGATTTTTGAGATCCTCTGTGTCGTATCTGTAGGGAATCTGGCCATGGAGCTTGCTGGGGTTCTGTGTGTTGTTTGTTAACTTAATTTCAGCTGTCTCAGCTGCTAGAGGTTAGTGGCCCCTCTTTACCAGGGTTTTAAGCTCACCCCTCCCCACCACCCAAGTCAGCAGGTCTTTTTCATTCTACTGGAATCCAATGTTGGTATTTCTCCCTCCTAATAGAGGTAAATGAGAATTTTAATCCGAATGGAGGTATATTAGTATTTTATCTGGTAGTGTTAAGACCTGTGAGCAGGGTCTGCCTTGTCGTGGCTCGCAAGCTTACAATGCTTTGGACAAAGGGTTAAACTAAATGACCCTTTTTCAAGAGAATATATAAGATTTTTTACTGTGTATTTTTGTCATATTGGATGTAGCATTGGGCTTCTCTGTCGCTTGTTGTGTGCAATTGCCACGCTCAATAGCTCTCCTTTTTGACACATATACATATATATTTTGTGGGGGCTCAGGAGTTCCTAAAATGAGCTTGCTGGGGTTCTGTGTATTGTTTGTTCACATACAGAGTAGGAATGGTACGATGGATTCATGAAGCTGAGATCTGATACCTACATACAGTATACACCGCTGTGCATGAGAGACCAAAAGCTTCCAAGGACAGGCTTTCACAGCACTAAGAGGATAATTCTATATGCGATGCGCCATACAGGCCGTTTGTGCCATTTTGGGCTGATCCCCATAGACTTGAACTCAGCATAGAATAAGGCCCTAAGTATTTTATTCATTCGTTTATGTCATAAACCCCCACTGCTTCTCCCTCTTTCAGCAGCCCACATTCTCTAGCAATTACTTGTGTCCCTCGTGTTGTCTTCTTATCCATTACTTATACTGTTTGCATCTTCCACCCCTGTCATTTCTCTCCCTCCTCCCCTAAAACTTGGTCTCCGCTTGCTGTGTACAGAAATTAGCCCAGCTCCAGGCACCAGTATTCTCCTGGCAGGGGAGGAATTGAAGCTAGCATCCTCTCTGCGTGCTTCTTCAATCATATTATGCTTCTGATAACTGTCATACAGTAAATGTTTTGGATGAAGGATTCTGGGGCCATGCAGACTGGCCTGGTAGACTAAATAATCCAAGCTGCACAGGGTTTTTTTGCCCTTACTCTGCTAGATAGAGGGTTGAGTTATGGACTATGGCCAAAGTCCCAGGGCAGGAATGGGCAACATATCCTATTAAGAGAGGCACAAGCGGAACCATCACATACCATCAAGGGTCACACATGCCCTATTGCTAAGGGGACAAGCAATAATAATATATTTACAGTCAACATAGAGCTATAATATATTAATACATAGCAACCTGATAAGTTCAATATTTATTAATTAGGTTTATTATCTAAAAATAAATTGTGAAAAAAGTCAGCAAATCTCACTGAGTTTGTGAACTTGTTCAAACATTTCGCACACATCACTACTGAAGGCAAAAGATTCTTTAATGATAGCTTCCTCTAGCGCTTAAGTAGTTAAAAAACAGCCATCTCAGGTTGTATAGTGAGCAAATTAAACTCCACGTAGTATGAGATCTTGATTCATATCACTTGTGAGCACATTTACATGTCTCATGCAGGTCTGCAACCCTTTCTTTCGCCATTATCTCCTAGCAGACAGTGCTCCCACTGCAGCCAGGGATTCTGGGTAATGACATGCAAATCAGTAAAATTGTGAGCTTCACTAGATAGTGTTCTCAAAGAAAAAAAAACACTTAAATGCACACCACTAGCAATTAGGATATAACTTTTAATAGTGTTACTTAAAATATATATTACCGATTGTAAGTGTAACAGTAATTAAATAATCAAAATTTCAACGGTGAGATGAAATCCCAGTAACCCTACTACATAAACACTCAGGCACAGTATAATACTTGTCAGGTGGTAGGGAATTAAGGGTTAAATTCAGCACTGATGGGAATAACCATCAGAGACCAGAGACAAGGCTCAGTAATGCACCTATAAATACCGATGCTCTAGAGACCTCAATTAGTACTTGCTTATAGGTCTATTAAGGTGCAACTGATTGTAGCACTATACCATAAACAATCCTATATACCCAAAGGAGGAGAAGGATGTTACAGGAGCAGTGCACTGCCTAAAAGAGTGTTTATATACATATAATATATGTGTTAAGTGTAACGTGACCATTGAAAGGTCTTTACCATTATTGAGCCTTGTCTCTGGTCTCTGATGGTTATTCCCATCAGTGATGAATTTAACCCTTAATTTCCTACCACTTTGACAAGTATTATACTGTGTCTGAGTGTTTATGTAGTAGGGGTTACTGGGATTTCGTCTCACCATTGATATTTTGATTTTTTTTTAAATTACTGTTACAATCGGTAATATATGTTTTAAGTAACCCTATTCTTTCCTAATTGTTAGTGGTGTGCATTTAAGTGAATTATTCTTTGAGCACACTACCTAGTGCAGCTCACCATTTTACTGATTCACTTTCAGTTCACAGTTTGCACCCACTCATTATAATTATCGTTTATTTCATTTGTTAATTGGCATGGTTTGTAGTTGATCACTCCCTATTACCACTCCCTTTTTCTAATAATAATAGTAATAACAGCATGTTCTTGTATAGCGCTGCTAGTTTTACATAGCGCTTTACAGAGACATTTTGCAGGCACAGGTCCCCGCCCCGTGGAGCTTACACTCTATGTTTTTGGTGCCCGAGGCACAGGGAGATAAAGTGACTTGCCCAAGGTCACAAGGAGCCAACACAAAGAACTGAACCAGGTTCCTCTGCTTCAAACTCTCAATGCCAGTCAGAGTCTTTACTCACTGAGCCGCTCCCTCTCCCTGTCCTAATAACATGCAAATGAGCACACACAGTATGAGAAAAGTATGAATAAAATGTTCCACATTTCTGTAATTTATTGTAAATTAGATTAAAGCAACAATCATGCTTAACTAACCCTCACCCTTTTTTTCTTTTTCTACAGCATGACAAACCGGCACGTACCCTGGGTTGAACCTCACTATTTTCAGCTCAGGGGACCCCGTTCCCAGGATACCGATGCAACTGCCGGTTCTGAGCCAATGTTTGAGGAAAATCCCTGAGCATCTGGCAACCACTCATATAGTCCGCAGCAGGTTGTAATGGACCATCAGATTAACACAGCGGGGGTCCCTCCGTTTTAATGGAACTCGCATTGTGTGAATCCTCCCTGGCTGCACCTGTATGTAATAGATAGGCAGTAAGAGAGACACTGAATCAGTCACTCTACCTGCGCGCCTTTAACGAGCGATCGCGGTGCTTTTATTTTGATAACATATTATTGTAGCAGGGGTTCTTCGGTGCTGAATCGCATTGATTTCACGTCCGGGGACCCCCTTCTTCCCGAGTTACAGGCCCCGTTATGGGGTGCCGGTGTCCCAGCGGCCATGTTTAAATTCTCCGGCGTCGCAGCCAAAGTGATCAGGAGATTTAAACAAAGCAGAGGGATACCGGCACTCCATAACGGGGCCTATAACTCTGGAAGCAGGGGGTCACCGGGGGTGAAATCAATGCGGTTCAGTTCCCGAGACCCCCTGCTACAATAATATGTTATCAAAATTAAATAAAAGCAGCTTCATTACCTTAGCGGCTAACCGCTAAGGCAATGAAGGGGTTAAACCAGACCGCCTGGTTTATTGGGGTTAGAGCGGGTGAGTGAAGGGGGTAGTTGCCCGAAGGTGGTTGGTTAGGCCTACAGGGAAGGTTGCGGGAGAGGTTAACCCCTTCATTACCTTAGCGGTAGTAACGGCTATAGTAATGAAAGGGTTAACCCCTCCCACTACCCACCCGAGAGGCCTAACCATGCACCCTGGGACAACTATCTCCTTCACCCACCTCCTCTACCCCATTAAACATTACAATACAATCACCAATACAATACATTGAACAACCCCCTCCCCCCCAAAACGAATATAGTACTGTAATGGGCAAAATCCCTATTATCCATATCTGGATAATAGCTCATTTGCCCATTAAAAAATAAAACATGACCCAGCCAGCATATAGTAAACTAAAGTTGTACTTACCCCTGCCAGGTTGAAGGCCGTCCTCGTCATCCTCGTCTTCCTCTACTTTAGCGGGCTCCAACAGTAAAATAAAAAAATAAATAACTACTGGCCACTAACCCCATAATCACCGTAGCAGTTATTAAACACTATGATAATTAAGAGGTTAACCTCCCCCCCACACTTCCAACCCAGGAGACCTAACCACCCTCCCCAGGGCAACTACCCCCAATAAACCAATTGATTGGCACAGTGGCACACCATGGGCATAATATGAGCATAGTTTGCCACTATGGCGGTCAATGGGCAACCTAAAAAAACACAAGCACCAAAAATACAATACATTACAACTAAATAAAAATAAACATTTGCCAAAAAATGCATTGCCTGTCACTGTGCTTATCTATAGGGGCATAGATAAATACATTGGCAGAAAATGGGCAACCTAAAAATAAAAAAAAAGCAATTAAATAAAATACAATCAATGTTTTTCTCACATTTGATGTTTTTTCCCTCCAAATCCAACTCAAGCAGCAACCTCTTGACTGACGACGCAAAGCTCCTGAACAGCCGATGCTCCTCCGGTAAGTTCTTCTTCCTTCTTCTCTTCTTTTTTTGTAATCCAATTGAGGGCGGATGTTGTCCCGTCATCTGCTTGGCATCTTGGCCAGGCGGGATTGTTAATTTCATTCCAATTAAACTACCACATGTAGTGTAATAGAAAAAGTATCTCTATCCTTTACATCATCATCACTTTCATGTATTCTAAAATGCTATTTTTGTATTATTTTGTTGTTGTTTTGTCATTTATTTGTGCTTGTTACAGTATTACACCTATGTATGTTTTTTTCTTTTTCTTTCTCCACATGTTTTGAATAATATCTGATATCTCCCACGTGGACCCTTCTGGATTCAGAACTTGGACCGTACACCAGATCGTCATATGCTTTGATGTGATCCTCTATTATTGTGACATTTAATGACTTTATGTGCTGCTTATCAGAGGTGCCGTATTAGTCATTCTTTTTTTGTATACTTGGCCTTTCAGCTACAGGATCACACGTGAATGGGGCTTTCAGATATAGGTTGTGATTTATGGGATATTTGAGATATTATGAACAAATGCCATATAGAAAGAGTACATGCATAATAGTAGTTAAGGGGCCAAAGTGGCAAGTGTTGCAAATGTCTGTTATGCAAAGAAGTTAAGAGAATCAATGACTTACCCATACCCATGTTGTGGGGTGTGGGGGAGCGATGAGAGACGGGTGGTACCCACATACTAACCAATAGATAATACACAGACAATGATTTAGAATAAAAACTGGTCACCGCTTTATATAGCTTATACAAAATCAAGCCAAAACTAGGATGTGATGGTAAGGCAGCCTGGCATGATACAAATAAAGGTTAAGCCTGCTTGCTGCCCCTACTAGTCAAGATGGCGACCCAACCAAGAGGTCAACATGCCATCTCAGGGTTGTAAAATGGCTTTTCAACCCTGCTAATAGGTAACTCAAGTGATGTATCTCAAACTGTGCAATAATGGGATATTTATTGTATTCAGTATGTGTGTGTGTCTCATTGTATGCCTGCAATAGACACAATGTCTAGTATCATGCACAAAATGATTCAGAGGGCTAGTCTTAGTGTGAGTCCAGGTGCAGTGCTAATGGACAATGGTGAAGTGGGGAAGGATACCCTTGCGTGCTGGGCAATTAGACACTCCAAAAGCAAAGCATTATTCGGTACCCGGCAGCAAGGCATCTGCAGGTATAGAACTGAAATTGGAAACCTGGCTTGGGTCCCTGTCGGCTCGGTTCCCATAGGTCAGTTCCAATTTCCCATGCTCCGAAGTTCTGCCCCAGACAGTTCAGGGCTGTCCTTAGGCACTGGCTCTGCCCACAGCCCTGATTACTTTGTTCCTAATGCACTCCTTGTTCCTAATTGATTAAAAGGAAGAAAGATCTCCACTGATTAGTTGGCACCCGGTTCTCCATGGTTCAACCCTGGAACAGCCTAAACAAACACAAATAAACAAATACAAGCTTACACAAAGCCTCATGTAACATCTAAATCTTGCTGAAGACCACCTAACCACACCACCTTTTGACACACCAACCCCACCTGAAAAAGGCCCCCAACCCAACTGACCCCCCCCCCCGCATCCATGAAGAGCTTGATCTGCTGACTCTCCACTGGCTCCCTCAGTGCCAGAGTCTGCCCATTATATTGACCTAGAAAATCCTTTCAATCCAACAGATCCTTCCTAATTCCTTTCGTCACCCTAATAAAATGATCCACAGCCTTGACCCCTGTCATAGTGAATGCCAGACGCCTGCAATAAACCCTCCCCATGGGCGACATGTGAGTTGCAAAATTCAAATGACCCAACAATTACTGAAATTGCTGGATGGCCTTCTTTAGCCTCACAAAGTTACACACCATCATTTCCACGAATTCCCACTAACTTACTTTTGAGGACGCCGAAAAAAACATCTCCCGTATTCAAAACACCAGCATCACGTGGCCCAAAAGGAAGCCGTAACAGATGACGTTGTGCAGTCCTGTTGTCCCTCGTGATGCGGGAGATTGAGACCGCCATTTTGATTCTTCTGGAGGGGACTGCAACATGCTATCTTTACCACTAATTAAGTTGTGAACCCCATGGCTGAAAATAATGGTTTTCAGCTCTGGAAACCTCATAATTCCAAGGCTGATAAAAAAAACGAGGGGTTAAAACAAAATGTACAAGGGGGTTTGCTACTTTAAAGAAAGAGTAAGGGGAGGAGTTATATGGCACAATATTACAATATATGACAATTGGCACCTGTAGTCACCTCCCTTATGTATTACATTAGTTACATTGTACCCATTGTACCTCAGAGAAGTTTATGACAAATGTAGCAACTCTCCCCCATTTGATACCAGACCACATAAAAGCAGGAATACATTCAAGGGGTCAAAGGGTAAATATTAGCAATTCGATGTGTTGCACCCAAGTAATTTTTTTTTAATAAGAATTTTTTGATGATGATGATACTTTGTGTGGTCTTTGCTGTTTACCTTTGTATAGCTGTGGATCAGTCCGACAACCATTCTTAGTTAATTATAACAGTGTTCTGTCCTCTCCTTGTCCATGTGGAGTCTACCAGGGGCACAGGAGTGTCAGAATGGGCTACCCACACTCCACCCTAGAGATGGCTGCATTGACTTCTCCTGAGTTTGAATGCAAAGCCTTTTTGAAATTGTAGGGCAAAATGTATATACAAACTATTATTTTCAGTTGGGTGGGGAGCTTTAGAAACATCAGGGGTGTGTGGGGTGTAGGCAGTTATATGTAAAATTAAATTGGCCTCATACATCCCCTCCATCTGAGCTGTGGGGAGCTGCTGCCGTATTGTGTTCAAATCCTGCGTTCTGCTTCTTTCACCTGCACAAGCCGTCAAGAGCGCTGATTTCTCCTCATCAGTCCCATTGTCCTCTGGCTCAATGAGCCATTCTTACAGTGCAATTACATGAGAGAGTGAGTTAGCTTCTGCTTAAGCGTGGAAACTTCTTCTTCTGCTCTCTCTCTCTCACTCTGCTTACCCACGATTTGCTGTGCTCAGGGCAAAGCAGCAAACTTATCACAGATACCCTCCTCCTGCTCTTAAACCCCTCAGGCTGAAAACACCATTATTGTAAGAAAGCAGGCAATGTCTTTGAAGGGGTTATATTCATATTAAACACATTTATAGCGGTTGCTGCCATAACTCTCCACTCACCATTATGCCTTGTTAACACACACCAATAAGCCACAAAATATCACTTTTTTATAACTCTGACTCCTACGTGAATATATATATATATATATATATATATATATATATATATATATCAAATGGAAATATTACTGTAAGCTGATTTGCATGTCCTAGACAGGTCTGCAACCCCGCCTTTCACTATTATCACCCAGCACACAGCACTTCCACTGCAGCAAGGGATTCTGTGAAATGACATGCAAATGAGCATACAGTGCCACCTTTTGTTTCAAAACCATTCACCATGGTTCCCCTTTAGGCTTAAGCTTGCTGCATGGTCACGGCTTTGAGCACAGCCAGGGTTAAGATGCATAGCCAGTAAACCCACCCACAGTATAAATATATAAATAAAAACAGATGGTCAGCCGTGAGGAGCCGTGAGAGGTCAGAGATTACGGCCTTATACCTCAGCCCCATTAAAACCGCAGATGCCCTGTGCGGATCCCTGGAAACCGTGCATGAAGTGACCGAGAGACCAGTGAACATATTCCTGGAAAGCATTTTTGTTCAAACTGCCCGTTGACCACCGCCGTTTGCGACTGCATTTAGACGCTCTTTTACTACCTTAATAAACCTGTATTATGCTATGTGCCCTTCTACCTTTCATTAAGAATCCGAAAACAGAATGGAATCCGCAGCCAAGACTTCCATCAAAGTGTAAATGACTACCAAGCAATTTAAGCTAAATATGATTATGTGTGCCTACTGAGAACTGTATTTAAGTGATTGTATATACCCTCCAATATCTTCTAAACTTCTTATTTTCAAGTGTATGCGCCACATATGTTTTTTACCTTCTTTCCATTGTCCTTTTGGAAAGATGTGGAAATCTCTCCTTTAAAAACATTGGCTGCTATACGCAAAAAGGTTATTCATATTAACGCACTTTATATCTATGGTATATACAGTATAGAGCTCAATATAGGGCTTTCTTTTCCCATTTGAAACTATAGTTTCTAAATATGTGTGTGTTACTAAGGCCCGGGCCATAGAAGCGTGAGGAGTTCCGAGCCGCGCTGACGCTGAGGCTCGCCTGCTGAAATCTGGGCGATTTCATGCCCATACAGGCGAGCCAGCGTGCGCGATCGGAGCCGGGGGGAGGTGGTTGGAGGCGGGGCAGTGACGTTGCTGGGCCAATCGCCCGCGACGCACTGACGTCGACGTCACGGCGCCGTGACGTTGACACTGCTGTGCTGTGATTGGAGGTTTTCAGCCGACAGCGCGCTGAAAAACAGCTTGGCGCTCGGCTGAAACCTCCAACTCGTCAGCACGCCTGCGGACGCTCGCGTGAGCCCCCTCTCAAGGCATCCTCATTGAGGATGCAGGGGCTCAGCACGAAGCGTCCGCACGCCTCAGCAGGGCCTGTCCGTCTATGGACTCGGCCAAAGGCAGCAGGCTCTTTTACGATATGACTCCAACATGATAATGTAATGTTGCCTGTAGGGACTGAGAAGAGAGACTCAAACATATTTCTGAGGAGCTCTAATGATAAGTCAATGGACCCCACCACCCATCACTCTCCTAAGAGAGAAACTACATCTATCCTAACACCCCCTTGGTTATTATTGTGTGCCAGGAGCAGCAGCAGCATTTCAGCAACGGAAATTCAGTACGCCTAAAAAGGCAATATTATCTATGCTGAGACTTCAATTACATAGGGGGGCAAATCCCTGGGGAGCATGCAATGTGTTAAAAGATGTGGGTCTGTGCCACCCACATGGGAAATGCTGCCTTAAATCCATCTCCAGCTGCAGAGAACGTATTCTACTTGCAAGCTCCTTAGAAACAGTGACATTGAGGCATGTAGTGTAGCACCAATGGAGATGCTCAGTAGTCAATAAAGGTAATTAGTCGCAGTGGTTGCTGAGTCTACAATAGGAGGAGGAACAAACGTTAGAGGGGGAGTTGAAAGAAGTGCCTAAGGTGTGCCGAGCGCCAGGGGGTTTATAAAGACCCAGGGCCAACCTACATTTCCAATGGTATATTTCAGGGGTGCTCATCTCCAGTCCTCAAGCCCCTACAACAGGTCAAGCTTTCAGGATATCTCTGCTTCAGCGGAGGTGGCTCGATCAGTCCCTGCTTCAGCACAGGTGGCTCAATCAGTCCCTGTTTCAGCACAGGTGGCTCAATCAGCCTTTGACTGAGCCTCTGATAGAGCCACCTATGCTGAAGCAGGGATATGCTGATAACTTGTCCTGTTGGGGGAGTTTGAGGACTGGAGTTGAGCACCCCTGCTTTAGCAACATATATTGTAATACAGGGGTGCGAAAGCTGTCACGTGACCCCGCGGAGTCATTTGGCGCCTGGATTACCATGACGACGCGTCGCTGGAAGGGAAGGTGTGTTATAGGGGCCTTGCACGGCCCTCCGGCATTTAATTTAAATGCCTCGGGGGAGAGAGCGCGGGACCTCTGTAACTGCCGCGCCAACCCCCAGAAAATCTTGCGCCCCCCAGTTTGCGCACGCCTGTTGTAATGCAATGAAAGCTCCCAGTAACATCTTCACCATTTTTAACTGTGGCTTCAACATTTAAAGCTATTTTTAATAACTTTCCAAAACGTAAGCATGGCAGCCAAACTGCCCCGAGCACATTGACAAATACCAGGGATTATAAAATAAATATTGGTTTTGTGAGAGGGTAGGTACAGTTATCTGACCGAGACAAGAATGCAGCTGTGATTTGCAAAGTTGCATTGAACAGCGTGTTTACATCAATATTTTTCCAATTACAGTACCAGAACCTGGGGTATTTACAGTGAAGTACTGTATGTGATCAGGGTTAAAAACAATTCAAGGGAAAGCAATTTAAACAAATAACAATGTTTTGGATCTGCTTAAGTGGTAGTGCATTTTGAACCGCTTCCCTGCAGCAACAATTGGCATGTCAATCTATTTTCAATTAATCACATGTTAAATGAACAATCCGAGGTATATGGGAAATGCAATCAAAGTTAAACATCTCCATCATTCTAACATCTTCCCTCTGCAACTCTTCTCAATATGGCTGCACAGCGTCACATGGAGCCGCATTGCCATGACAACGGGACGTGACGTCACACGGCGTCCAGTTGCAATGGCAACAGAACGCCTAGGCATCACATAATGACGCCACGCTATATTGTGGTGTCATGTAAGCGTCTCGTTGCCATGGCAACGGGCATCACATGACCCAGTTTCATCATGTTGCATTCCCTTCCGAAACCCGGAGTAGTGGCAACCCTGGTGTGAGAGTGTGTGTAGCCATCAGCCCTGGTGTGTGTGTGTAGCCATCAGCCCTGGTGTGTGTGTAGCTGTCTGCCCTAGCGTTTGTGTGTGGGTGTGCAGCTGTTTGCCCTGTTGTGAGTGTGTGTGTGTGTGTGTTTGTAGCTTCTGCCTTATGTGTGTGTAGCTGTCTGCCTTGTGGGGGGGGGTGTGTGTGTGTGTGTGTGTGTGTGTGTGTGTGTGTGTGTGTGTGTGTGTGTGTGTGTGTGTGTGTGTGTGTGTGTGTGTGTGTGTGTGTGTGTCTGTGGCTGTCTGCCCTGTTCTGTGTGTGTGTGTTTGTGTAGCTTGCTGCCCTTTTAGTGTTTCTTTATGTCATGTTTTTTGAGAACCACTGAATTCGACGTTAATTTGAAGGTCACCCGTATACAATACCGACGCTTTGGAAGCTACAGGTTAACGCTCTGGCCTTTGAAGTTGGAGAATCGAGTTCAGTGCTCAGCACCTGCTTATTGTTCCTTCTGATAAAATCAATTTACCTCCCTGCTCCTCAACCAACAAAATGTGGACTACAAGGGATTACCTGGTCATGCACACTGCAACATCCACAGAATGGTATAGACCAAAGGCCACCAACAGGTCAGGTTTTAAGGATATCCCTGCTTCAGCACAGGTGGCTCAATCAGTGGCTCAGTAAACAACTGAGCCCCCGGTGCTGATCCAGGGATATCCTTAAAACCTGACCTGTTAGTGGCCCTTGAAGACTAGAGTTGGCCAGCCCTGGTGTAGATTCTCAGTGCCATACAAGTATAATGCTGTTCGTGCTCACTCCACATTAAGCATTATTCGTTGGCTATAGCACGTTTTGTTGGAGTGATATTAAAATGATATATAGAGGCTGCACCTATCAACAGCACGTAAATCCCAATGTATGATATTAAATATCCACTAAAGCGTATATCTGCCGGAGAGTTACTACACTGCACTCCTACCTTCTTGCAACACCCTCTAACTATACTTTTCTGCTCTACTGCAATCCCCCTCGCTGCTCTGTAAGGCCTGGTCCCCGCTGGCTACTGCAGCACCCGCTGTGGCAGACGCTGCAGGGACGAGAGCCCTCCCCTCAATGGCGCCGAGCCCGCAGCGAGGGGGGCCGCAGCGCTGTGGCGAGAGTTGCTCCTGCTCTCAATAGAATTGAGAGCAGGACTCGCGACGGAGCGCTAAGCCACGCCCCCCGGCGGTTCAGCCAATGAGGTCGAACCTGCCGGGTGACGTCATGGCCGCGCCCCAGTCACTCCCCCGCCACCCCCCCCCCCCCGATCTCTCTTCCTGCAGCTCACTGCAGACCGGGGAATCGGCTTCACGCACCGCCAGTCTCGCGGGTGCGCATGCAGCGGAGGTACTGGGGCCTCAGCCTAAGCAAAGAGTGGGTAGCAGTGTCGGTCCTTTCTTCACACCAGACTTTTTGCAGCGGGGACCGCGCGAGGCTTCTGCAACTTCACTTACCGTGAATCGATGCATCGCCATGGCAACGCGGCATCAAATTACTCCGCCAGGTCATGTGACGTCATGTCACATGACCCCGCGGCGTGATTTGATGCTTCAGACCAGGTAAGGGGGGCGCGAACAGAGGGGCGGGGGAGTGCCACCAGGGGTGCGCAAGACAAAAAGTTAGCGCTCTCCTGTTCTAGAGGGACGTCCCATTTAGAACAGACGTTATCAGGGAGGTGACGGCTGCCGGGTGATCACTGCCCCAAGCGATCAAGTGGTCTCAAACCCGGGGGCCGGTGATGCCAAACTTCTGCCGGCAAAAAAGTTAACGTACAGCCAGACAACCTGCACCATATCCAGTTATACCATATTCAGTGTCACCTTTCAGTCTACATAACCCTTATAAACTGTCTGCAGAGCAATGGTTATAAAGTGAAGGCATCCCAAACCACCGCCTTATTTACAGAGGAGCGAGTAGAATATTTTGCATCTGGGATTGCATGTTTTTGCAATTGCTTGAGTTTTATAATGCTGTATTTTATTGGCAGCAGAAAATGATAAGAATACCACCCGGGAAATGGTTCAAGATTCTTGCATTTCAAACAGCACTCTCGCCGCGCCGATTTTGAGTTCTCTGCTGTTCCCCACGCACCATGAACGCGGCCAATCGCCCCAGGCACCCGCGCTTATCGCGGATGTTTTGTTTGAATTTCATGGATTCTGTTTCTGCGGTTGCAATAAAATGGATGAATTGTAATGTGTACAGTACTGTGCTACTGTGCTACTGTGTCAATTTCATGTTTTGAAAAGCCAGAACATGACGCGTGAAGTGTTCGAATAACGGCTAGTATATATATATATGTGTGTGTGTGTGTGTGTGTGTGTTTTAGTTTTAAAACTGATTCCTAAGGACACTGCTCCCTTGGTTCAAAGGATTGTGCTACCCTGTGTTTACACAGTACAGCTACTGTTTGGCTTCTGCCACCACTGATTATGTTAAGCTGAGCCTCACGCATTATCTTCTGCAAAATTCGACTTTTTTTTGCTAGAAAGTGGGTCCCAGTTTCCAATATCTCTTCCATTCTCTTGAAATAAAAGGTTGGCATGTAGGTGTAGAGTTGTGCCCTATTGTGTAACAATATTGTGCTCTCCAGCATCCATGCGCAGTCCCAGTACTTACAGTACTACAATGCTACAGTATGTATTTCTTACGGAAACACTGCATGGACTAAGCTAGTCCATTATTCATATGCCCTCAATGTCCCCTCCCTGGCTCTACTTTGGCGGTGGAATGAGTCAAACATTAGGACATTAATGGTGCATTCCAAGTTGAATGTATACCTTTTTTTAAACAGGTATAAGACGAAGGGGGTCTTTGGAGCTGAGCTGGATTCATTGCTGCTCTGGGGACCCCCTACTTCACAAGGTATTTACAGGGTACAATGCCACAGGTACTTCCTGTTTGTTTGAAACCGCATGTGACGTGTGCCAATAGGAATCTCCATTTTGTCTCCCCTCGAGAGAAGTAACCAGCGACATCATCTCAGGTAAGTATCTCGGTAACTAATGGGTCACCAGAGCTGAAATTAATGTGGTACTGCTCTGGAGACCCCTTCTTCCTAATCATGTTAAAATAGGGGGTATTCAAAAGGGAGGAGGAGAGACTCAGTGCGTAAAGACACCGACTCTGGCACTGAGCTTGAAGCAGGGGAACCTGGTTCAATTCCCAGTGTCGGGTCCTTGTGTCTTAGGCAAGTCTGCTCTTTTAGCAACTGCTCTTTTAATCCTGTGCTATCTGACATTGTTTCCATAGTAAGTAGCGGAGTTACAGATTACACCTAACACCAAATTACCAACCTCTCCTGGTTCTGAAGGTATCATTTTAATCGGTTCAGTTTATGCATCTGTTGGAGTTGGAGTTATAAATCCAAACCTGGTTGGAACTGTTCCTATTAACCCTGTTCAGATGGTGAACTTGTCAAACACGCATGCGGAGCACCATTTAAACCAGGGGTAGCCAACTCTAGTCCTCAAGAGCTACCAACAGGTCAGGTTTTCTGGATATCTCTGCTTCAGGATCAGTCGAAGACTACACCACTGATTGAGCCACCTGAGCTGAAGCAGGGATATCATGAAAACCTGACCTGTTGGTACTGTAGCTCTTAAGAACTGGAGTTGGCTATCAAACTCTTCCCAGTTATTAACAGTGTAAATTGACCCAAGTCTACAATTTCCTACAGTCACCTCCAGTATTGCAGGTTACATTTCCAGCATTACTGGGGCGATAGTAACAAGTTCAGTATCTTTATAAAAGGGATATTTAAATAGGATACTTAATGGAGGGAATTCCACAATCCTCTTCCCTTGTGCGTTTGGTCTTAATGCATTAAATATGGACAAAGCAATGTTAAGACTTACCTCCACGTTATCTGACCATGATGGACCAGTAATTCGTTTTCTCTCTCCCTCGCTGTCACCTCACTGTGTCAAAAGCTGCAACCTGTAGCCACCAAGTAAGATCCTATAGAGAGGAGTGTCCCAGAGAAAGAGGACAGAGATGGGTTACCTGTGGGATTCACATCCCTGCCTCCCTGATCTACTAGCAAGCAAAGAATACTTCACTCCTGCTCTCCAAGTGGCTCAAAATGCAACGTCTGGATGATATCTGGATGCTGCATAAGCGAGAGTGAGAAATGCAAGGGAGGGAGGCAGGATGCAGTGCTGATGCTGTGTCTGTATATTGTGTGGCGACACTGAGGGGCTTATACTCTTCTAGGGAACACGTTTAAATGCCTGTCTTCTTATCTCCCTCTGGGTTTGCAGTGGCAAATATGGGACTGACAGAGCAGGAAATGAAGCGTTTGAGCGAATGCATTGAAGACATTTAACACAGTTAGGGGCAGATACAACAGTTCCCCATTTCACACCACCCCAACATATGCACACTTGTAATTCTCATCCCAAATTCTCCATGTACACAGCGGTCACAATTGCATTCAAAATACCGGTGCGCTGAGCAATTTCAGGAGCGGCAGAAAGGGTTTAGTGAGCAGCAGACACAACAGATCATTAAAGAGGCAGTCCCTGCGTGGACCTAAGTGAACTAACGATAGTTATGGATTTAAATGGGGATACTTTTGACATCTTTAAACAAAGAAAAGCAGAAAATAAGTATTTGTGAATAATAAAATAAAAATCAACTTATATTTTATTCATCTTTAACTGGAGAAATTAACAGAACAATAAAGTATGTCGATACATAGGGACCACACTCCACACTAAAACCCCCTAACATCCTCACCCCCAAACCTTAATGAGAGCAGCTGTGCGGCTGCACCATACTCCGCCCTGAGGCTTATTCCATCCGCTAGTAAGCAGCCACTTTACCTTGTGTTCTAACATTTCCCCTTATTCCCTGTAGAGTGTAAGCTCTCGTGAGCAGTATCTCTTGTATCTCTTTGCGCTTGCTTGTCCTTATTTGGTATGTCACTGTGTTTATGTGATATACACATCTCTGTACTCCCGTTGTACTGCGCTAGGGAATATGTTGGCGCTTTACAAAATTAAAATGATAATAATACTTAGCAATCAATAACATTTTCAGGTAAAACATCAAATAATACAAAACAACCAGTATTACTGTAGGACTAAAATCCAAGCAAAAAATGTAAAACAAGAGTAAGGAGGAATTGGGAAGTTATAACCTAAACCAGGGGGGTGGGGGGCAACTTCTATCCTCAAGGGCCCCCAGCAGGTCAGGCTTTCAGGATATCCCTGCTTGAGCACAGATGGCTCAATCAACGACTGAACCACCTGTGCTGAAGCAGGGATATCTTGAAAGCCTGACCTGTTGGTGGCCCTTGATGACTGGAGTTGGCCACCCCTGACCTAAACAAACAAATAAAGCACAGCTATATTTTGGGGGGAGTGAGTACGTGCAGCATGGTAACACAAAGCATGGCAACAAAATGTGTTTCTTCTTGGGCAGGGAAAACCATGGCAGTTGATAAAGAGTTAAGAGGGGAGGGTCATGAATAGAATAGCCACGTAGTGGAACTCGGCAGTTCATGCTTTGTAGAATAAAGTATGGGGATAGTGGCACACCGCTCTAGGTAACAGGTTAATGAATGCTTCCCTCACTGGTGCTCACCCTACGTCGATCCCCGCGTCTCAAGGCTGGATCCAGAATGACGTGAAGACTTTGTAATGGAGGCAGCACACAGGAGCCTTTGTATGTAAACAAACGCACGTATTTGTAACATTAGAGCAGGTACAAGGGGAAGGTTTCAGGACCAGTTGTCTGAGGAAAGGACAAGTGATCCTGAAACGTTACACTTGTACCTGCTCCAATGTTACAAATACAGAGTAAGTTTGCTTACATACAGAAGTACAGGGGAGCGCAAACATTTTGAGCTGCGCCCCCCTGCCTGCTCGCTCTCGCGCCCCCTTACCTGTATTGTATGTCTTTGTATTGTATGTCTTCATTTGTATAGCGCCATTAATGTACATAGCGCTTCACAGTAGTAATACATGTGGTAATCATATAAATAATATAAATAACAGATCATGAGAATAAGTGCTTCAGACATAAACGTAACATTTAGGAAGAGGAGTCCCTGCTCTGAGGAGCTTACAATCTAATTGGTATGTAGGAGGAACGTACAGAGACAGTAGGAGGGCATTTGACCAAGCTTTAGGGGCCAAGCTTTATGTATCATGTGTCTAGTAATATCTACGGTGCTACTTAAGGTGGGTCTTAAAGGTGGATAGAGAGGGTGCTAGTCGGGTATTGAGGGGAAGTGCATTCCAGAGGTGTGGGGCCCTGGTTTGGTGGTGTCAAATGACGCCGCAGGGTCATGTGACGTCACGCAACTCTGCTGCCATGGAGACGGGCGTGTGACGTCACTCCGCATGACACCACGGCGTCATTTGATGCCGCGTTGCCATGGCGACGCGTCACAGCAACTCTTCTGAATCCCGGCAAGTGAGTTGCAGAGGCCTCACGCGACACCCCGGCATTTAATTAAAATGCATCGGTGAAGAGCACTGGGCCTCTGCAATCGCCCGCCCCCCCCCCCTGAAAAAAAATCCCCCCACCATCCCCCACTTTGCACACCGCTGCAGTAGTACAAAGGCTCCTGTGTGCTTCCTCCATTACAAAGTCTTCACATGTTTTATAAAATGTATTTAAAGTATCGCTGAGGTCGGCTGTAAGGTCTTCTAGCGAGATTACTTCCCAGATTGTACCTTTAATTTGGGATAGAAAGATTGTTTATTTCCAGTTGCTTGCAATGAAATATTTGACAACTATAACAATGTAAAAGATACACAAGTGGCCCGAAATGCTGTTCCACTTTTCTATACACAATCCAAAGCAGCCGTCCAAGCTGCCGGCTTTTTTTTCTACATTTTTTCCCCCCTTTAATACGTGCATCAATACAATCCACACAATAAGTAATTAGCTAAGTTAACTATCGTTCCGTTCTCCTGTGATCGATCAGCGAAGATTCGGCTTGGGGGATCACTAAATGACTGTCAGTGGTGCAGACGAGTACCCAAAATGCAAAGTTCTGTGGGGAAGATCATGTGACCAGGCAGTCACTAGATAAAATTGGGGCACTGCTAGAGAGAGGGCAGGGCTCACAAAGGGGTATGCCAGAGCCTGTTTCAGAAGAGGAAGAGGATGTGACTTTGTAAATGGTTGCTATAGAAACAAAAATGCTTGTTACATTATAACTCTGACAAAGTGCATGGTTGCGTGAAACGCGTTAGAGGTTCCTCTACTGCTCTTTGTTTTAGCATGTTGCTGATCTAAATCTAGCCCATACGCCCCCCCCCCCCCCTAATCGCAGATCAGGTCCCCTAAGGTGTTCTGGGGTCTGGCTATATGTCTCTGTGTGGTGCATACCTGCTGGCAACAGGAGGGCCTGAGTCTCCCGCGATGACATGGGGGACAACAGGAACAGGTTACTGGGGTGGATGCCTTCGTCCTTGTTCAATGGTGCAGCGCCTCCATCTATAGTAAGCCCCAGGAATGCGGGGTGGAATCCTTACCACAGAGATTCCCCACAGGGATGAGAGATTCCAGTCTCACACAAGATTCTCTTTAAAACCAGCAGACTCTTTAATCTCTGAGCAGCAGCAGCAGACAGGTACAGGGATGCACAGTCCACTAACTGTTCTCCCTTGTGATGATCCCTGCTGCCACTCTGGACCAAAGGGCATCAGAGTGGGGCTAGCTCTTCCCTCACCCCCTAAGCAGGGTGAGAGGTATTTGGTCCACCTCACTCACTATAGCTATGGCAGCTCTTCCACCATTCAGGGCAAGCGCTCGAAGTGGGGGAAACCCATGATAACACCTGGCAACCTGCCCTTATCAGGAATTATACCAGGAGGAGGATAGAACTATAGCCCCATTTCTTACCAGGGCTACATAAATATTTTTATTTTTGAGTGATCTAGCCTCCATCGTTTTTGAGGCAGTGCACAGCCTAATTCTTCCCCCATGGGAGTATTTCAACATTATAATACATTAAAAATGTCATTAAGAGTTGTTATTTTTATTTATTTTTTTGAAATGCTACTAGTATTTTGTCAAAGTACAGAACTGATTTATTAAAAAAAAAACACATGTAGGATGTTGCTTGGTCTGCAGCTTTAAGGTACAGGGAATATATATATATATTTCCTTTACCCTAATGATTCTTAATGGCCCATCGGATTAACACAGTGGGAAGGGGGGGGGGGTCCCTGCAGTCCCATTCAGTTTGAATGGAACTGCAGGGACCCCCGTTGTGTTAATCCGATGGGCCATTAAGAATCTCACAGAAATCTTGAGGCATTTACTGTGAGACTGCCCCAGAATTTCCCAGGTAAAAGTGTTCTAATACTGGTGGCTGCATCTGTAATTGCATTGGTTCCTCCTCAGGGAGAGGTGTAGAAAGAGGGGTCTGAAAGTGGGGGGACAAGCTGAATTGTTGGGTTTTTTGGAGACTGAGCTCGCTCGGTCTGCCGTTCTTGTATCCGTAGGTCCATTCTGATACAGAGGGCAATCAGTTCCTCCAGATCTTTGGGAAAATCCCGGCAAGTCAGTTCGTCCTTTAAACGCTCAGAAATCCCCTGCCAAAATGCTGCCATCAGAGCTTCATTATTCCAGTCCGTCTCCGCAGCAAGGGTTCGGAACTCAATGGCATACTGGCCTGCAGTATGGATTCCTTGTAGGATTCGAAGGAGTGAAGCTGAAGCGTAGGAGACGCGACCGGGGGCGTCAAATACTCTTTTAAATGTCTGGAGAAAGGCAAAGGAGTCAGAGTTGAAGTTGGTTCAGAAATCCTCTATAAGCAATAGGGTCCCCTACATAACGCAGAGGCATGGGGATCCATGGTTCCCTGGGTGTAGGGGGTGATGGGACTGGCGTCGGAGAAGCTTCCGGTAAGGGCAGTGCAGGGGTAGAACCCACCTGGAGTGTCTCTAGCTGGGTAAAAATGTCCTGAATTCAGCTTGAAATAAGTGCCAGCTGTTGGTTTTGCAGGATGAGGCATGTCTCATGCTTTCCAACTAGTTCCCCTTGGAGACATATGGCTCGCTTTACCTCAGCGGGGTCCATGTTTGGCCAAGCAAAATGTAAAGGTGGACTCGCAGGGCTGAGGTAGGGATACAAATAAACTGACCACAACCCAGGGACAGAGTCCTGTAAGAGTATCCGTAGTCGGTATGGAAGCAGGGGTCAGGGCTGGCGGCAGAGTTGCAAAGTCCAGGGGACAGGCAGAGGTCAGGGCTGGTGGCAGAGGTGCAAAGTCGAGGAGGCAAATGGAGGTCAGGGCAGGGGGAAGGCAGCGAGGTCGGGGTCCCAGTCTGGGGTCAGCAACATGAATTCAAAACAAGCAAGAGGATAAGGCGTAACTGCAAAGTCCAACAGGAGCTGCAAACACACAGAACTTTGCTCGGCAACTCCCTATGGTAACATGGACCCCGCTGAGGTAGAGCGAGCCATAAAGCAGGCTGCCAATACCCAAAATTACCACAGAGAGCAGAAAGGGCAGGAGAGACAGAAAACCTGGACTGAAGTAAAAACCCGGCATGGATCAAGCAGAATCCTTACACATGGTGACCTTCCAAACATCATTAAACCCCACCTTCTCGGAATGTTTTTGTAGACGTCGGATGGCGTTGGTATGCGCATGGGAAGCGCTTGGGTGAGACGGGAGATTATGGGGTGCACTCGGCAGCTCACAGGGGTTGTTATAAGGTATTTAATTGTTTGCTGTGTCATGTAAAAAAGAAGAAACCGGCGCCTTACAAGTCCAAACGTGAATTGGAAGTCCAAAAGTGGAGGAAAAATGTCCTAATATTATAGACCCCTCTGATCCTCAAGAGCCAGATGGTCAGATGTCACTTCCACCGTGGAGTTCGTGATCATGACTGCCTGAGACACAGAGGGCACAACATTACCCAGGTTCCTAAGTGAAGGATGGTACACTAAATTTTGGCTCCAAGACCATTGGATTTCACCAGTGGACCATTGGATTCCACCAGTGGGAGAATGTAGCCCTGCCTGGTTTGGCCACCAGTCTGCCCTCCCTGACATGCAAGTCATGATCACGAACTCCACGGTGGAAGTGACATCTGACCATCTGACTCTTCTTTTTTGTGTGTATTGTATATTTCTGATTTGTACCTTCAGTTCTGTTACCAGGCGGCCCTATTCACTAGAGTGTTTTTTTATATTTCACTCCTTAGCGCTTTTTCACACCATTCTCTTTTTTTCTGTTCAATTGTTGTCATGTATTACCTTGATAAAGTTGGCATGCTGCAACTGAATTGTTGGATTTTTCTTGATTGTTACATTTGTTTGCTTAATCCCGTTTTGCCTTCTTTTTCATCTCTTCATTCATTTATACCACCTTTGTACCAATCAGGAAGGTACTTCCTTAGGCTCGGGCCCCAGTGCCTGCGCTGCACACGCGCCTGCGAGGCTGGCGGCACGTGCAGCCAAATTCCCCGGTCTGCAGTGAGCGGCAGGGGGAAAGACAGGGGGGGGGGTGTGACGGAGGAGTGACAGAGGTGCGGCCATAACTTCACCCGTCAGGTTTGCCCTCATTGGCTGAACCGCCGGGAGGCGTGGCCTAGCGCTCCGTCGCTAGGTCTGATCTCAATTTTAATTGAGTCTGAAAAAAGCACCGCACAGTGTGGGGCCCCCCACCCTCGCAGCAGGCCCGGCCCCATTGAGGGGCGGCTATTGTCCCCACAGCACCCACCATAGCGGGCGCTGCAGTAGATAGTGGGGACCAAGCCGAAGAGTAGTGAGCACCGGCATATTCTTTTTTCGTAGCATCATATGGAGGAGTGCCGCCTTTGTCCTTCCCCTTCTCCTGTTTGGGTCTGTAACAGGGAGAGAATGCGCATCATTATGATGACAATCTTTATTAACAAAATTAAACATTTGAAAATGCAACTGCACCCGTAAAAAATAAAGGAAAACATATCACTATTTCCAAATATTGTGTTACATGCAAACTACATACATACACTTCTTCTGTTAGAATCCAATGTACGGCAGTTATTACAATGTTGTGGATACAGAATATATATAGTGAGTTGGTTCTTTATGGTTTAATGTGTTTAAATATTGTAAGTACCGGAAAAACGACTTTTAATGGCACTATAGAAAAGTTCAACTGCAGTTAGAACAATAAAGAAATGATTAAACCAAACTCCTGCTGTTATTCTTTGGGATCTTTGTCTACTTGGCAGTAGGAAGTTTCTTCTCAAACCGCAAGGATGAACGTATGAAATAGAACATAAACACAGACAGAGTGTAATGCATCAGGGGATTGATCTATACAGTATATGGTGCAAATGAGGACAGCGTTAGCCTGTAGCAAAGGCAGGTGCATCAATGAATTGTCTGAGTAGTGTGACACCAGAGACTTAGAGTAGAAATCCTCACTGGTGCACAAAAATACAGGGTGAAATTAGGGTGCAAAAAATGTAATAAAATACTATGGATAAAACAAAATCCAATATTAAAAAAATCTTCTTGACATGACGACGACAGGTTAAAATTGGTATTCTATTCACGACAATATGCTAGGTCATAAGCAGGTGAGCAGGGGGTAGCAGTGTTGGTGCTGGATTCTGACTGGTCTGCCTGGTGTGCTGCGGACGCACTGTTCCGTGCACTTGCTTCTCCTCTCCGGTCGCTTGCACAGACTGTCCTCTCCGGATGACATCACGGATTGCTCAAGCTGCAGCTGGGGAACCTCCGGATCACTCCTGCATTAACCCTTCACCCTATGCGTTTCACGGCCCTGCCGATGCGTTTCATTTCCTACTTCCAAGCAGACAAAGGTTCCAAAGAATACCAGCAGGAGTTCGGTTTGAGCATTTGTTTATTATTGTAACTGCAGTTCAACTTTTCCATAGTGCCATTTAAAGTCGTTTTTCTCGGGACTGTTCTTTTTATGATTTAAAAAAAAAACCAGCTGACTTTAGGTATAGTTCATGGACATTTATTGATATCACCATTGTGCACCATTAGCTAGTTTGCACAGGTCTCTAGATATCACAGCACTACCTCTATATTTTGTCATTAGTACTTGACACTAGTTTGAGTTCATAAAAATTGTAAGGACTAATGTTAAAAAAAAAATGACATTATTAATACTATAATATATTTTTTAAGTCCTTTGATTTATTTTGTCTTTTTTGGATGGATTGCACTTTTAATTATATTATATCAAATTACAAAAACCAATTTGTGCTCTTTATAAAACAACACTAATTTCAAACATTTTATAATAATATAATGTTGAGAGTTTTTTTTTTTTTTTAGTTTTTTAAAGGAAACAGTTTTGCTTTTGCTGTTATAAACCAGCAGGGCTGGGATGTCCAGGCACAACAGGAACTGTTGACATGCACAGTATGAAATGGTCACAGTATTACTGTAACAAGAAACTAGTATGCTGGAAGTTAAGTCTATGCCAAGTTCTCAGACTGGGCACTTTGCCATTAAAAGATGCTAGACTCTCCAGTGGTTTCCAACCTTGTTTTGGTAAAGGGACTCTATAATTATATTGTGAAATTCTGCGGAACCGCAACCCTCACTAATAGCGTGTGTGAGATCAGATACATTGTGTGGAACCCCAACCCAATAGCACGTCTGAGATCAGATGCATTATAAGGAACCCCAACCCTCACTAATAGCGTGTGTGAGATAAGATACATTGTGTGGAACCCCAACCCAATAGCACGTCTGAGATCAGATGCATTATAAGGAACCCCAACCCTCACTAGTAGCGTGTGTGATATCAGATACATTGTGTGGAACCCCAACCCAATAGCACGTCTGAGATCAGATGCATTATAAGGAACCCCAACCCTCTCTAATAGCGTGTCTGAGATCAGATGTATTATAAGGAACCCCAACCCTCTCTAATAGCGCGTCTGAGATCACATGTATTGTAAGGAACCCCAACCCTCTCTAATAGCGCGTCTGAGATCAGATGCATTGTAAGGA
The DNA here is from genome assembly GCF_040206685.1 of Ascaphus truei. Classification (NCBI taxonomy): domain Eukaryota; kingdom Metazoa; phylum Chordata; class Amphibia; order Anura; family Ascaphidae; genus Ascaphus; species Ascaphus truei. Next base: position 272,297,672 of record NC_134487.1, on the reverse strand, counting down.
ACCCCAACCCTCTCTAATAGCGCGTCTGAGATCAGATGCATTGTAAGGAACCCCAACCCTCTCAAATAGTGAGTCTGAGATCAGATGCATTGTAAATTATTCTGTATTTGGTACAATTTGCAAATGACCTGAAAATTGCAGGGAACCCATTAGGGATGCCCGGGGAACCCAGGGCTCCTAGGAACCCTGGTTGAATAACACTATCCTAGAGGGAGAGGCAAAAACGGTGCTTTGCCAGCTAAATTGGTAGTAAGAAAGTGATTTTGAACGTACTGTACTGTACATCAATGTATCACAACATGTTGAATTGGGGCCATAATATCCACACATTTTGTGTCAACTTGTGGTTTCTTTATCTCCCACTTGTGAATACGTGTTATAGAAGGTGTAGCTGTATGAGACAGTCAGAGAAGCTGAGGGAGGAGGTCTTCCATGACATACAATGTTATCTTTTAATGTCTGCCTCTCTTCATTATTTTCTTCCATTTATTTATTGTCACACTTTCCAGCTTTCAAACAGCTTGCATAAAGATAACATAAAAACGTAATTACTGGTTTCTTATATTTGATATTGATTGAACAGTGCAGTTAATCATCCACAAGCTACATGGCATCAAAGCAGCAATTCCAGCTCATTTGTTTTGTTTTTTACTGGATGGGAACCAAGACGGGAGGGATCCGTCCTCTGAGCTGAACCACGCTGTGTTTAGCACTAGGGATGCCCTCGTTCCAGAGATACTTATCGGGGAAGGTATCAGCTATTTGGTTCCATTCAGGGGAAACAAAATGGCCGTTCAAATATCCTGCATCTTGAGTGCCAATTCATTGCAGCTTTCTATTGGATGACTATTTAAATTCCAGCACGAAACCAGTATATTCAATGGTACGTATCGTGGGAACTGGCTGAAAATAGCCCTCTCCAGCTACAGAGACCAAACAAAAAACAGTAGGAATGCTGCTTTAAATTCAATTAACGATATCTCTATGTCTATTAATGAAATATCATATGTCAAATAAACAGATTGTTGTATATTTTTTAGGAGTGCTGTCATTTCTACTTATTATTTTCTTGAATAGGGTTCTACTCATTAAGGGGTTGCGATCGTTAGCCGTAATTCACTTGAATAGCTATTAACAATCACTATTATTGTTGTGTAGTGAATGACGCCCTTAATCTGATCGTTTTATACAGAAGCACTAAGTCCCTTATACAATATACTGTAACGCTGCTTCACGGTGCTGGAGAACATTTTAGTTCATATGAATGGAGCAAAACTCTTCTCCTGCTCTGGGAAGTAGTATTGCAGCACATTCAATAAGGATCTAAGAAGGTAGAAGTATTAATGACCAGTCTTTTAGAGTGGGAGATATGGAATGCATGTGCCTGCATGACATCAAGGGCCTTATTCTATATTGTACAAAACAGCCACGCGGGCAATTTGTGGCCGAAAATCCCCATTGAATTCAATGGCAATTTTTTGGCCGCACATGGCCCCCAAGGCTGCTTCAGACAATAGACAATTAACCCCTCCATCCCCTATCCAATATGCTGTGAAGTTGTCTTCCCCTAACTTGTGAAAACATGAACAGAGCTGAAATCTTTCTGAGCCAGGGAAAGACAGCTTCACCACGTATTGACAGGAGTAGTAACAAGAGTTTCCAAATTAGCCGCAGTTATGATGAGGGCCAGAATCACAGCTAATCTCCAACTGCTGTAACACGGTGTTAGGGATCAATGTAAGACGTGCCAGCTGCTCTGCTCTCTTTTAATTAGTTTTTGCTGAGTCTGTAAAGAAAGTGCCACCATAATGTCCCATCTAGGTGCCGGAGACGACAGTTGAATTTCCTTGATATCCGCATGATTCATGAAATCCATTCAAAGGACCCGAACTTGTAGCTTTTTCCCTCTCTGCAGCTTGGGCTATTTTGTGTTAGGTAAAGGTAAATTGGGTTATCATCACCAAGCAGCAGAGATCGTTTCAGGATTACACTGCAATCACCATGTTACGATGCTGGGGGAAAAAACGACTAAAAATGGTGGTCATTTTTTTCTCTTCAATCTGAAATAGTAGAACACAGTTACATTCTGAAATACATCAGAGAAAGCCATGAAAAAGGACTTTTACACAAATATTCATCTCTCTCTCTCTCAATATATATGTATAACACTAAGAGGACAGGCACTCCAATAGCAAAAAAGGTGAAGTTAAAATTTTCAACAATTCACACATGAGCCTTGACGTTCAGACATTAAACGTCACCTTTTTTGCTATCGGCGTGTCTGTCCTCTTTTTGTTCTTTATGTACTCACTTTTTTGGATGGTATGCAACCATGTAGTGTAGGTTATTAACTCTGTAGAAGCGAGTGCCCTGGGACTGGACTCTCTCTCTCTGTCTCTCTTTCTCTCTTTACAAGCATTATAAGCATGATAAGGATTAGCAAGTGGGTGCGGCTGGAGGACACCATGTCGCCAAAGCTTTTTACAGCAACACTTCAAGAATTGTTCAAGACATTGAATTGGGAAGAAAAACAAATCAAAATCAATAGTTACTATTTGAGTCATCTACAATTTACAGAAGACATTGTGACGGTATGGGTAGCTGGCCTCACAATATAAAGGTGAAGCCCGGCTAGCTACCCCTAATAACCGTGTGTTTTGGGCCGCCTAGGCATGCTTGCTTGATGGCTACATTCTGTATGTGGTGTACCCGGTTAGCTACCGCTAAGACTGTGTGTTTTCAGACGCCTATGCACGCAAGAATGGCGGATACATTTTGCAGGTTTTGACCCTTTAAGAGAAAAAGCCTCAGAATGGTGGTATGTCTGAGATGGAACCGTTATGTGGATATTGGGGGGAAAATGGTACCGGGACATGTAAATATTGAACGCACTTTTAATCCGGATAACATTGTATTTTCCCCCAGCCAGCATGCTTGTATTGTGGGTTGCGTGTATGCATTTCTATGGGAGCAGACTCAGTGATTCAATCAGCTGAAGTGCCTGCATAGAAATGTGGATTGAGACAAAGGCTGAGAGCGGTGAGGTGCTAAGACATTTGGTGAGTGGGGAAGGACGGACAATCAGGTCTTGGCTTTCAGAGTCTTTGTTCCGCGCAGACACTGAAGCGCCTACCGAGCGGGAGGTATAGGGCTGGCCAGGGGGGGGCGTTGCTGGGTAGAAGCCCCACAGGAACGGTTCCCATTGGCCAGCTCGAAAATTTCCCACGTTCTAGCAGCTCCATCACCATGGGGCGGTCTCGAGTGCCTCCGCACGCCCCATCCTCTGGCATTGGTTGCACCATCTCAATACGTGCTCTGGTTGGCCGGCGGCTCCTTCCCCATGTAAAGGATAGCCACAAAAGTCTATGTAAGGAGCACTGCCAATCAGAGTACCAGACAGAGTATGGAGTTTGACGGTAATACAACTGGAATATTTCAGAATGGCTGCTGTGTGTTCAGCACTCGGAGATCCAGGACGAGACGTGGACAGGGCAAACCTACTTGAAGCAGGCCCCTGCACCTAGCGAGGCTAGAGTCTACTCCCCAGGTCCCGGGTTGGTATTATATCTTGTGATTGTGTATTTTGTTTTGTCTGCTGACTTACCAGAATAAACCTCATTTTATTCAACAACTGTCCCGTCTGGTGCTAGGAATCCCAGTGGTTTTGGTGTAAAAGTACTGGTCTCCCGTGACAGATATTTCTTGCCACAAATCCAGAAGACCTCCAGCAACACATCAGAGAACTCACCAAAGCAATTAAAACTATGTCTACAATGCCGAGCAAGTATCAATGAATGGACACTTTTTAAATGAAATCAATAGGAGAATGAAGATGTATTGTATTGTATTGAATGTCTTTATTTATCTAGCGCCATCAATGTACATGGCGCTTCACAGCAGTAATACATGTGACAATCAAATAAATAACAAATAATATAAATAACACAAAAAGGGGAGAAGTGCTTCAGACATAAAAGTAACATTTAGGAAAAGGAGTCCCTGCTCCGAAGAACTTACAATCTAATTTGTTGGTAGGAAGAACGTTCAGACAGTAGGAGGGAGTTCTGGTAAGTGTGTCTGCAAGGGGCCAAGGTTAATGTATGAGGTGTTAAGCCATGGAGCTACTCATATGCTTCCTTAAGCAGGTGTGTTTTGAGGTGGGTCTTAAATGTGGATAGAGAGGGTGCTAGTCGGATATTGAGGGGAAGGGCATTCCAGAGGTGTGGGGCAGTCAGTGAGAGGGGTTTAAGGCATGAGAGGGCTTTAGATACAAAAGGGGTAGAGCGAAGACATCCTTGAGCAGAACGCAGGAGTCGAGATGGTGCATAGCGAGAATTAGGGCTTAGATGTAAGGAGGGGCAGAAGAGTGTAAAGTTTTAAAAGTGAGGAGGAGATTGAGTGCTTGGTACGGGATTTGATAGGAAGCCAGGAGAGGGATTTTTGTTCCTTCCCCCCCCCCTGGTCCCCGTGGCTGGCTGCCGTGTTCCTTCCCCCTCCCCCCCGGTGCTCACGTTTCACCGGGTGCCTACTGAGTGGGGAAAGTACCTTCACTGATTTGAAGAAGCTTGTTTTCCTTACGCCAACACTCCCATACGCCAAAGCTTCGCCAAGCCACAAACAAACAATTTTTGACTTTTATATATATAGATTTATAGCTGGATGGATCTGGAGAGCCAGCAGTATTCCCAGTTCTGGAGACCCTTCAGTTGCCGGGGAAATCAGACTTTAAACCTCCCAGACACGAATACTTGCCCAGTGCAATAATATAGTTGCCAGTTTCCACCTTGGGTATGGCGGCCATAAGAAATCTGCAACATTATATGGAGATGACGTGACAACTTTCTATTGATGATCCCGGCAGCCACATTTGTAGTAATGTTGTCAGATTTTACCCATAACTAGGGGGGATCCCAGTGATGAAAGCATTATGGTTTAGCTCCAGGTCTATCAGAGTGAAAAAGAATTGAGATCTACGAGGGTTTTTAATGCTGTGTTAATGCCACTTTACCTCCTTCAGGTCCTCTATGGCACAACTATATTCAAGCTGAGAAAACAAATGTCTAATGCTGTAATTTAAGCAACATTTTCAATTAATTACATAATTCCCTCTGTCATGCTCTATTTTATCCTTAATTTGTGAAAGCCTATTGTTGTCTGTTACCAGGTAATTTTAACAGTGCCTCCACTTGACACTGTCGCTAAATTGCTGATCCTTTTTACTGCAAAGATCCCTCTGGCAGTGGTTAATCATCCATAAAAGTGAGAACAAATGCATTACAGGTCCTCTGAGATAAATGTGGTTTATTGCCCATTAAAGTAATAAGCAATACATCGCAGGAGTTAATTTAATTACAGAAGACCAATGTATTACAGGTCTGTCTGGCACCCAAGGGGTAAATAAATTGTCCATGAAACGTCACACTGCCTCAAGCAATTTGTCTGTTAGGTCGAGTCTCTATGGGGTCTATGTATAAAAGCAAAGTAAATCTGGTTTGACACGCAACACTATTATTTGTGTTCAGTTGTTCCAATGTAAGTTGTTAATCAAGTTTCATCTATGTGGCGCGAATTGTTTACTGCACCATTTGTTCTAAGTAGAATGAAAAGAGAAACACACTGCACGGAGACACAGAACATGATGAATCCACTTGTAATATATGAGTAAGGAGGAGGGGGGGATTGAGTGAGAGAGGATGGGGAGAGTGAGAGAGAGGGAATGGAAGGGAGAGAGAGGGGACTGCGCGAGAGAGAGAGAGAGAGAGAGAGAGAGAGAGAGAGAGAGAGAGAGAGAGAGAGAGAGATAGAGAGAGAGAGAGAGGTGGAGAGAGAGAGAGAGGTGAAGAGTGAGAGTGAGGGGGCATAAAGAGAGAGAGAGAAGGGATAGAGAGGGGAGAAAGAGAGGGGTTGAGTGATAGAGAGAGGGGGACTAGAAGTGGGGTGTATATATGTAGCACTGTCCCCCCCCACCCCCCCAGTGGGAGATACACAGCTTCTGCTACCTAGTGTGTGGTGCGAGTACCTGTTGGGGTCAGGAGAGCTGAGTCTGATCTGCGATGGTTGGAGATCAGGACAGGCTTAGGTTGTTCTCTGAGCTCTTCTCATGGTGCTTAGCACCTCCAGCAGTAGTGGGCTCCAGGATGTTCAGAGGTCAGCCCCTACTATTGCACTCTTTCTCCCTCAGCCCAAGGACTGATACTCAGACTGAGGTATATTAGAACAGGATCTTTATTGGGGACATCCACTGCAGATCTTCTTACAGCGATGCAAGGTCTCAGAGACTCCATATCTCTGAATGGTGCTTTGACCCTGGTAGTATAGGGCATATGTGGCTGAATCAGATGTTCCCCCAACCCAAAGGCTGGAGGTGAGCACGCTCATCCCGCCATGGGAGAGTCCGATAGCTCTACTGCTTTCTCTCTCCTCAGAGCAGGAAAAGGTCCTCCCCCCCAACCCATAGCGCACCTACCACGGAAAAAAATGTTTGTAGCGCGCAACTTTTACTTAACTGTTTTCTTGTTATTGTTAATACGGAAAAAAACATTACAATGCAATCTGTTTATTTTAATATTTTCGACAAAAGACAAAGATACCCTAATGTGACAAAAGGCCTGGGGGGGAAATATGGGCCTGGAGCCGTCGCGCGAGACGGGGCTCTCTGATGTCAGAGCGCTGCGCTCCAGAAGCCCGGGCCAAGCTTACTTCCGGTGTGCTGACTTCAGAGAACCCCGTCGCGCGCCGGCAGTGGAAGGTCAGCGGCCTGGGATACAGAGAGGAATAAGCTTACAGGCAGCTGAGAGCCGGGGCCCGGCAGCGACTGGCAGCAGGGCCTGGCCAGAGGTCGGGGGAAATTTGCAGCGCCGGCCAGACGGCCCCCCCAGCCAGCGTGCCCGGGACACCAGCCCCAGCAGACCCCCCCTGTTGGCGGCCCTGGTGCCATGGACATGTGATTGATGACTGACATAGAATCAGCCAATAGCAAAGACGGTGTGAGAGGTTGGACTAAGAAAAGCCTTTAAGAGGGGCTAGCAGAGCATGTGAGGGCAGATCTGCACGAGCCTGAGAGATCAAAGGGCTGATTGCGAGTGTCCCAGTGCCTGTCTATGTTACACTAGTGAAAGCGGGCACTGACTGGTAGGAGAACAGCAAATGGTGCAGGGAGGCCCAGCGGATCACTGGCGTGAGTAGCACGGAGGAGCAAGCACCGTCGGAAAGGACCCTCAACGGCGTTCAGCTAAAGTGGCACCAAAGTGTTTTGCTAAGTACAGGCCTGCTACACTTAGCATTAACGAGCTCCAGCAGTGTGTCGGCACCACCATACAGGCCTTGATACCCAAGATTGGGTGGCTGCAGTCTCAGACACTTGCAAACACCCGTGCAGTGTTCATCCATACGTACTATATAAATACGCTTACAGTACATTATAAACATTATTGTAGTCTGGCTCCTGTCACGTGTGGCATATCACCCAGAACTAGGGGACTCAGGCCCACTAGCTCTGCAACATGGGTCAGTCTGGGGATAGAATAAGGAGGGGTTGCACACTTACAGTACATTTTACACACAGGAATAAAATAGTAAATTTTACATGGGATGCAAGGTTGACCGGGCATGTAAAAACAGGGTAGCTCTGGGGATCTTGTGGCCAGATGAGCCACAGAGAAGGCCCGGCATTGGCCAGGGTCCAGGCTTAACCTTTATTATCCTGGTCCCTTGTCCCCTTTCCGTGACACCCATGTTTTTATATAGACGGAAACAATATATATTTTATGGCGAGTTGCTGCTTTAAATCTCCAGTTTCGCAAATGAAACAAATTCAGCTGATATAGAATAAGCCTGTTAGCACATAGGCCCCTTTAACTCTTCCCGACCTGTAAATAGTGTAATAAGTCTCTTCAGATGTTAAGTGGTTGAGAGGTTTAATTAATGTTGCACTCACGCTTACAAACATGTTCAAAATCAAGAATGTGTCATTCCCACCTTGCAATCAGCTAATCTTCTTTTTATCACTAAAATGTCTTTACTCTTCTAGTTAACATTTAAAAAGTAGACCCAAAGCCTGAACTGGGGCATCTCCATGGCAACACTAACTTTGTCAGCCATTTCCTCTCCTCCCCCCTCATGGTTCTTGGTTCAATCACACTAACTCAGCCGCAGCTGGACCAGTAATAAATTGATCACTAGTATACTGTCAAGATAACAAACAGCTTGAAGGCCATTTTAAATGTGACCCACAGAAAAATGTTATGCATGTTATACATAATACGGTATATCATATATTGTATAGGGCTGTTAAGGCTACCTAGTCCTGAGCGTGAGAAGGGGCCTCTCACTTGCATGAGGTTTGTGTGACCTCCAAGGCAGAAGGTCCATAGTCTGTCAGGGGCAGGTTTTTGATCAGGGCCGCCGCCAGATTTCCCGGGCCCAGGGCTAGAGTTTCGCCCAGGCCCCCCATTCTCCCCCCACCCATGTCGGCGTGCGCCCCCTCCCCCCCCCCCCCATGTTGGCAGCCTTGTGAGCCATCTCCGTTCACACCTGTATTTCTCTCCACACCTGTATTTCTTTCTGTCTCTCACGCTTCCCCCCTTTCCCCTCCCTCTCTTACAACCTTTTCTCCCCTCATTCTCCCACCCCTCCACTATCACTCAGTTACCCCCTCTCACTCAATCCCCCACCTCCACACACTTATTTCCTCCTCCTTCCCTGGCCACACACATAATAACTCCCAATACCCATACAATAATTACCCCCAATACAAAACACTTCCCCCAAAATACAGACACCACTACCTCCCAGATACAAACACAACTACACCCCCCCAAATACAAACACCACTACGCCCCAGATACAAACACCACTACCACTCCCCAATACAATTACCACTCCCCAATACAATTACCACCCCCCAAATACAATTACCACCCCCCAAATACAATTACCACCCCCCAAATACAATTACCACCCCCTATATAATTACCACCCCCAATACAATTACCCCAAATACAATTACCCCCAAATACAATTGCCCCCCAAATATAATTACCACCACCCCTGAAATAGAATTACCACCCCAATACAATTACCACCACACCAAATAAAATTATTACTTCCCCAAATACAATTACCGCCCCCCAAATACAATTACCACCAGCCAATACAATTACCCCCACCCCCAAATACAATTACCCCCCCTCCAAATACAATGACCACCTCCTGAATACAATTACCCCCCCCCAATCACAATTACCACCCCCCCCTCCCCAAACACTATTACCGCTTACCTCTGGTCGTCATCACCGTCACCGGGGCCCCGGCTCTCCCCACCTCCTCTGCCTGCCTCTTCCCATGCTGTCCTCTCTCGTTGGAAGCTGGGCCAGACTTCCGGGTGCAAACAGCTTCCGGCGCGCACTGGCGGGAGAGAGAGGATGGCGCGGGAAGAGGCCGGCAGAGCAGATGGGGAGAGCTGGGAGCAGGGGCCTGTGGCAGAAACCAGAAGCCTGGCAGCACGACACAGAAGTTTCCAGCACTGGCTGGCTGACCCCTTCATCCTCCGGGCCCGGGACTACCGCCGCCCCTCTGCACTTACCTGTGGGGACCGCCTCCTTGCTGCTGCTGCTGCCCTCCTTCTCCTTCCAAATCGCAGCAACGATTCGGTCGGGCGGAAGTTGGATTCCGGCGTCGTCAGGAGGAGGGAGAGTATGGCAAACAGTGACCAGCTGGCTGCTGCATGGAGACCTGGCGAGCCGCAGCGCTGACCCAACGCAACATAGGTGGGCCTCCTAACCTTGAAGCCCCTACGCATGTGCCTAGTGTGTCTAGCGGGTAATCCGGCACTAGATAGGACTCCCATCAGCATGATAGTTACCTCATTGTGTGTGAGACAGAGCCCTATGTGTGGGACTACCGCAAGAGTCTTGACAGGGCTGCATATAACCGCACATAATACAAATATTAGGAGAAGGTAGGGGACATGCACTGACATTATCAGGTAGTGCATGTTAAGTGTACAGTTCCCCTGTGTGAGGTTCAGGATAGTGTTCCCAGACCTTCTCTTTTATCCCTTATCCACTTTAAACTTGTTAATGGCTTGGAGGACCACTATACTTACACATAACTCCGTTCATCAATATGTATAACACACATATTAAAAACGCTAGATATGTGTGTAAAAAAAAATCCAGTTTACGTAGTGGAGATGTGCTTTGTTGTATTTGTTTGCAATGTTTTTGTGTGGTGTCACAGTGCTCAAAATGTTGACACACAGTGTGTTCATTTGCATGTCATTACCCAGAATGCTTGGCTGCAGTGGAAGCGTATGATAAGAGATTATGAAAGGCAGGTTTACAGACCTTTCTGACATGCAATCACAAGTGGTATTTTCATTTGCTGGACAATTGCGACGGTGGTGTGTGAAAATGGCAGTGTATAAAGGGTCATGTGAACTGAATTTAGTGCTTTGTGACTTGAATTTAATGTAATTGTGACATTGACTTTTACCATTTGGCTACTTTTTGTTTTTGTGGAGTTTGCCAATTTGTACAACCTTTTCCGGCTGGAAAAAAGGGCCTGGTCTGCAAACCAGCGAAAATGTTTCTATCCCCGTTTAGTAGTGACAGAAAATATACAACCTGCGAGAGAGCAGCCTGAAGTTTGAGAACCAATGTCATATCCTATGCTTTTAGGCTGAAATTCTACACAGTGCGATTGTGCTGGCGCGCGACAAACGCAAAAGGCAAAATCCCTATGCGGCGGCCCCTAGTGTGCACGCACGCACGCACGACAGAGCGCGATAGCGGGACTGCATTTTGAAAAAGCAAAAAATGTGTCTATTCAAGCGCGGTCGCGTGACGTCAGCATCATGTGAGTGGTTCAGCCAATGAGAGCGAACCTGCTTAATGACGCCTCCACCACGCCTCCCCAATCTCCTGCAGCCAAGTTCACAAATTGCTCGGGCGAGAGGCGTCTGCGTTGTGATGAGCGCGTGCGCCAGCGCGGACTATTATCGTAGGTTTAGCCCGCTGATGCTGCATTATGAGTCGATAATAATCCAAATTCAATTAACTATGGGGTGGAGCAAACGAGATTGACAATCACGCCCCACGCGTTTTTTTTTTTAAATCACCTGTTTTAACTGTTGGACAGCCAGACATTTGGGCTCCGGGGCTAAGTGATTACTATTGTAGCCCTGGTATTTTTTTAAGAAAACAGAAGAGCCTAAGCAAAGAAAAAAATTATTTATCACTTCAATTAATAATCCAGCTTTTAACATCAACTGTAAAAATAAGTTGCTCTGAGTAGCCCTGGCCCTGACTCACCCCCCCTGACTTCAGGAATAGGGACAGACCACCCTACAGGCTTCCAGGGGGCTCCAAGACACAAGCCTAGACCCGGCCGAGTTTTGAGAAGAGGGGTGGGGTGTTGAGCAGAGGGGAGGTTCCAGACAACCTCGCCCCTTCTTGACCGGGCCCTTTAAGTCAACAGGGAGAGGGAACCCATCAAAAGGAAGTTGGTCCTGGACTTCTGAGATCGGCAGTGCTCCTTCCTCCCCCGCGTCTTGGACAGCTTCCCAATAGACGGCCTTGATCACGATCAGATCCTGACGCAAGCGAAATGCCATAAGTGTCACCTGGGCCCTGCAAAGTTAACCTATTGAACATAATTACTGTCATTCAACTTCATCTTAAGTGAGATTACCCCTTTATAAAGGGCAGTCACTGAACTCCCTAATGAATATACCTAGGTAATACATTTATCTGAACATTTCTATTGTCTTTTCTCGGGTTTAATCAGACATATCTTTAAAGGTGCAGTACCCCCACCCTTCCCTTAAAGAACACGTTTTGAACGTGAGTTTTAAGACGCATTGATTTAAAAAAAAAAAATTGTATTAGGTATGAAGCCGGGATCTCCAGAAATGAAGCACGTTCATTTCAGCTCTTGGGACCCCCTGCTTCCTGAGATACGTACCTCTAAATGTGCTGCCGGTTGCAGGCCACCCCTTCCCGCCCACCCATGTCTCTCGGGGCCAATAGGAAGCTGGAACGTCATCCCTTGCGGCCTTCTACTGGCCAGCGTGATGCGAGACCTTTGCACTGAACAGAGCTACAAACAGCACCTATAGGCTGCCCTTATAGTGCAGGCGACGCGACATCGCGGCAAAACAAATGTATTACCGCCATCGCGTGCGCTTATAGTAAGTGCGACGGGAGCGATGCTGGCGGTGCGAATTTTTGAAGCTGTTCAAATTTGATTTTTCAGAGGCTGTCGCCACACGTGACAGCCTCTGAACCAATCAAAGACCTGGTCGCGCCTGCGACGTCGCCGGAAAGCGAATTACAACTTTCGCTAGCGGCGACGGGTGACGTCATCCGTCGCGCCGCCATCGCGCGCACTATAAGCGCAGCCTTAGAGGTAAGTATCTCATGGAGCAGGGGGTCCCCGGAGTTGAAATGAATGCAGTTCAGCTATGGTACAGATGCATTAATGTGATACCCTTTAAAGCAGCAGTGCGCAAACTGGGGGGGCGCACCCAACAGGGGGACCCGAGACTTTTCTGGGGGGGTGCAACGTTTACAAAGGCCCCGCGCTGAGAGTGCGAGACCTCTGTAAACTTAATTACCAGGCTCTGGCCATATGTCTCTATGACAACGCGGCGTCAAATTACTCCGCGGGTCACGTGACATCACATGACCGTGCAGCGTGATGTGACACATCATTAGACGCGAGGGGGTGGCGCGACCGAGGAGGGAGCAGATAGGGGAGGGCGCAGGGAGTTTGCGCGCCACTGCTTTAAAGCAGGACTGCCAGACTTATTTTAAACATTTTCCTATCTGTTTATTGTATTGTTATTATTTTTGGTATAAAAAAAAGCCCAGGCCTGCATGCAGTGTTCACATGGCAGCCTTAGCCGTTTATTTTAACTTGCTCCACCACACAGCACAGAACGGCTGCAGACTTCAAAGAGATTGTCAGCTAAACTGTCTTGCCCAGAGCTTCTCTAGCCAAGAGATGTCATAAAGTGTGAGGGTCTTAGCAATGATGTTAACTTCACTTTGGGTTTTGGAAATAAAAAGCCCCCTTCATTTACCATTCATTGAGAAGTGAAAACAGATGGCCTATTGTACAGTTTTGATGAAGAAAACTTTAATAATGACATTAAAAATAAATGTGAAGTGGGAACTGCACCTTTAACCCCTCAGCTGCCAGAAAGGCCTGAAATGCATAGCATCTGGCAGCCAAGGGGTTAAGCTCTTGCTGGTAAATACACGGGCTCTACAGCGTCCTCTGGCAGGAATATAGATAACAGGCGCTCAACGTTTCCTGACTGCGTGTTCTGACTGAGATGAGCCCAGGAGTAGGCAGAGCGCGATAAGGATAACTAATTACAATGGAAATCAGCCCGCGACCCTTTGACACGCAGGAAAAGAGCTTAGCCCTTTCACTGCTGCAGACAGACTCAGCGAGGCAGATCTGCTGGTAAGGAGTCACATGTATACATGATGTGCAGCATTACAAAACCAGGGAGATTTAAGTGCCCTGAACCAAAAAATTGCTTTAATGAAAGTATACTCATTTTTTATCAAATAAAGAATATCACTTGTGCGCACATTCACATGTCTAAGGGCTGTTCTATAGAGTGTGTGCGGCTGTGAGCAGGTACTGTGTGTGTGTGTTTAAGTGTGTGTGCGTGTGTGCGTGTGTGCGTGTGTGCGTGTGTGCGTGTGTGCGTGTGTGCGTGTAATTTATTATTTATTTTTAAAAAACCACTTTGGTAAAAATAAAATATTTATTAGCATTGTGCAGACACACACATACACACACATATGTGTACATGCATACATACACACACACATCTATTTCAACGCCGGTAGCAGCGTGAAAAGATTATTTTCCCCGTCTTCCCCGCTGTCGGCCGGATGCACGCTCACTACCGTGCGCGCGCGGCCCTTGTACAGAAGGTCTGACTAACCTCAGCCAATTATAAGTGCTGTGCGCGCGCACGGCGTAGCGCACGCGGCCACTCTATAACAGCTCTTAGACAGGTCTGCACCGCTGCTTTTCAACCATTATCACCTAGCATACAGTGCTCCACTGCAGCACGGGATTCTGGGAAATGACATGCAAATGAGCACACAATGTGTCACCTTTTGCCTGGAATATCCATGTCACGGTAGCTTATGATAAGATATAATGAACACCAAATATCTGGGTTGAACTGAACGAGGCTTAGATTTAATAAAATATATTTATTCCTTAAAAAAGGTGAACACAGCAATATACTACAATTAATAGACAAGACGGTAACACTTACTTAGGGTTGGGGGATGGAGAAGTATCAGCTAGCAATTCTCCAGCAATCCGGTGACATTCAAGATGGTATCAGAAGAAGAACTAAAAACTGTAGGGTTGACACAGTTTATATACCTGTGTAACCCTATTCTTAACATTGAATACAGACTATTGGTGAACAATTATCTGTATCCAATCCCTAACGTGGAGACACAGATTAACCCATGCCCCCCAGCTAATTAGCCCATGTGTACTGGGACTCTATGGGTAGCACCATAATTAAATCAGGGGCAACGACCAGTCTACCAAATGAAGTATCTGCATTGTTTGTAGGTGTAGACATAACACTTACAAACCACTCCAGTTTGATGATTCTCCACCCTCAGGTAACAATTAGAGTGGCAGAGTCTGCTGATTAGTACTTGGTCGGTTGATTAGTACTTAGTGTAAACAATCAGGCAGTTAACTTTTGATCACAGTGCTTAGGCTCAATCAGCCGGCTGCCCTTCATGACCTATTAGCATAGCAAAGGAGTCTGCATTGTCAGAGCAGATCCAAAACACCATACATATACACTTTAATATCTACACATATTAATAAGTTCCATTCTGGTGGGCTCAGTGGGTCGAAATTTGCCAGTTTTTTATGCCTACAGTGACTCCACACATTGGCCAAATATAAACTCTCTGCGACCTCCAGAACTGGAGATACAGAAATGCACTTTAAAACATTAAAATACAGGATTATAATGAAACATGGGAACAGGGGAACATACATTATCCTGACATGACAAGGTGTAAGCCACATTCCTGGACCGCTGTCCAGTTAACCCCTTCCCTCCCTGGTGAGGTCAGGGGGTGGCCATATGGGGTGCAACCCCTTTAATACCGGGCCAACCCCCCTCTCCCTCTACAATCCATACACATGGAGCCCATTTAAGCAGATGCATTGCCGTTATTTATCATTTTTATCATTGAAACTCCTTTGATGTCTATGAGACTGCTGATGCTACAGATGTAGCAAGTCTCACTGCATCCGGCGCCATGGTCTAAGAAGCATAAGTGTAGAAGTGTCTAACGCGATCGCGCTGCGGGGGTCCATGCTTCCGAATGTTATAGCAATCATTAAATCAGTATATTAAAACTCATTAAAATGGCATTAAGAGTTGAATAAAAAAAATGTACGAAGTATTATCTAATCCTACAGAACTGATTTATTTTTTATTTTTTAAACCCTGTAGGATATTGCAATCCATGCAATATGTACGTGTCATTTTTAATTTGTGTCCTATGATATGAGGAGAAGTAAACATTGCAATAAACAAAATCAACATGTCCATTGCAATATAAATAATTGTATAAAACACTTTTTGCCGATGTTATCTTTTAATGAACCATTTCATGGTGTTTACGGGTATTTATTCATTTTTTAATACATATCATTTTTGGGATTGAACAATACATCCCTCCGCTACAGAGCTAACACTCGGGTGTCGTGACCCACAGGGAGATAATGTGCTGTTCCCATGGTCCCAAAGAGACTGGCATTGGGATTTGAACGTGGCTCATCCAGTACAGAGACCACTAAGTTATTCGCTATTCCGATGAATTGGCCTTTTTAAACAAAAGCAACCATGCTTAACCCTTTCAGTGCCTTTCTGTTATGTTTCTCGGAAAACCAGGGGGTCCCCAGAACTGAAATTAACATGACCGTCTACTCCCCAAAAAAGAGTTGGGCATTTAACTTGGAATTAGGGGCGGATTGTCCTATCGAGCGATCGGGGTTGCCCAGGTTGGCTGGTTCTGTGGCCCCCATGCAGCAGCGGCTGGCAGCTCCCCATGCAGCAGCGGCTGGCAGATCCCCAGCTCCCCATGCAGCAGCGGCTGGCAGATCCCCAGCTCCCCATGCAGCAGCGGCTGGCAGATCCCCAGCTCCCCATGCAGCAGCGGCTGGCAGATCCCCAGCTCCCCATGCAGCAGCAGCTGGCAGCTCCCCATGCAGCAGCCCGGCGGTCACTGTCTGCAATCCTCTCCCTCCTCCTGTCGGCGCCAGAAGTTGTGTTCAGCTTCCGCCTGTCCAGAGGAGGGAGCTGCGGAGTCCCTAGTCTGGCACAGGAATGGAGCAGCATTGAGGAGACCTCCTTTTACCCAAACCAAGATTGTTGGGGTGTGTGTGTTGGAGTGGGTGAGAGGGGGAAAGAGAGTGAGAGGAGGAGTGTAAGGCCTGGGACATAGTAACTTGAAGCTCGCTGAGGCGCGCTCCTGCTCTGCCTCGCCTGCTGAAAATGGAGCTTTTTCCTGTCCTTGCAGGTGAGGCAGTGAGCGCGCTCTGGGGGCGGGGTGGAGGCGGGGCAGTCTTTTTTTGTAATAAAATTAATTTTTTAATCTACCAAGCTTGTGTCGGTACCAGGGAGTAGTGACCATTCATTTTTTCTACCTTATTCATTATCTCGGAATGGAGCACACAGAGGTCTCATTACGTTAGCAGGTGCTGATCACCATTATTCAGCAGAGGTGGTATCCTGACAATCTATGCGCCGGAGCGCACTGCATGCTGGATCCCCAGTCAGAGCACAGCTGTTGGCTCTCTGGGTGCGGCCCTAGACGAACTACATGCCGCAGTGCACTGTGTGCCGGGTCTCCAGTTAAGCGCAGCTGATTGTTCCCGTGACGTCATCTCCATCGACCGGCTGGGGAGTTGGTGCGACCGCCAGACAGCAGAGCGGTAGCGGCATCCATTAGAACCTTGCGCAGGAGCGCCCTGCTTTCCTGGTTCCAGCAGCCGTGTACCCGCATGTTACAGGTTACAGGTGTTTCATTCATTCACACAGCTCAGCTGTTGGGGTGGCAGGTTTACTAACCGGCACAGGGCATCATTTATTTGGGACATATATTGAGCTTACAAGTGGTGTGTCTGTGGTCACATTACTATGTACCTCTAGTTCCTATTTGCTATCGGGCCCCCGGTTGGTTTATTTATACCAAGAAGCCACCCCTTACCCTATAACTTTATTATCATTATATACCTGCATTGAGACCACTTCCCTTGTTGCACCTGGACAGTGGCTGTATACTTGCCTATATACCTATACGTGATTGTTTAGCATTGGAACACGGGAGGTCATTCTCCACCTTTTTTCCTGGAGGCAGTGAGCGCGCTCAGGGGGCGGGGCAGAGGTGTGTCAGGAGGCAGAGCAGGAGGCGGGGCTAGTCCCCCGCTCCCATTGGATGGGAGCGGTCACATGACCGCTCCTCCGCTTCCCCGAGAGCCAAATTTGAAACTTCCCTGTCTGTTCCAATTTTCTGAGCCTCCGCACGCATCAGCGCTCATGCAGAGGGGGAAATATAGCCGCGCTGATGACAGATGCAGGGGATTTGTGCATCTGCTCAGCGCGGCTCAGCCCGCCTCAGCGAGCTTGCATTCACTATGTCTCAGGCCTAAGGGGGAAATAAAGGAAGAGGGGAAGAGAGGGGAAGAGAGGGGAGAGTAAGACGTTGCGTCTTTCTGTACTGATTTTTATTCAGTCTGCAACGAAGTCTATAAGACTGTTAATGCTAAAAAAAAAAAAAACTGACAAAAAATCAAGAGTTGACAGGTCTGGTTATCATTGAACAATTTCGGCAAGAAGGTTTAACAGTGCCCTGCACTCACAGCTCCAGCAGTTCTTGTTAAGCACCTGTGAATGAGTTCTCCCTCCATTAGAGAGATTAGGAGTGCTTTTTGCGGGTGTAGTAATGTTAGGGCTTGAAAAAGAGGGGATACCTTGGTGTGGTTTGCGCGCTTAAAGTGCTTTGGCCAAAGAATTGAACTAAATGACCCTCACTTATGAAAAGGAAAGAGATAAGTATTTAACTATATCATTTGTCCTATTGGATGTACTGTAGCACTGAGGCTTTCTGTCTTTTGCTACAGCTCGAGCATTGTCTTGGATGCAAAACAGGACCAAAGATATACTGTACAAAGGGTTTTTTGAGGAGCAAGCAATGTGTTCATGGGATCATTCTAGCTCTACAAGTGGATGTCCCTTGAAAACTGCAAGTCCATTGATGCTTCTGGAATGAGTGAGATGCAGTGTAAGAGTCACCTATCTCTCAATTAAAGTCTTGCATAACGGACCTCCCCCCCCCCCATAATGTAATATTTTCATAGTGAGCAATGTCCTCAGAAAGTGTTTTACAAAACTCATGGGCCAGTGGTCAGCAGGAGAGGTCCCAGGTCATGGGTACAGATGCACAAGATACATGTAAACATGGGCATAACACTGTAACACGGTTGTACTTTCTGCATATATGAAGGATCCATGTTTCATTGTAACTGTTCTATACTGTAATGCTGAGTCAGTTCCCTGGTTTTCCAGCCATTTATATTGTGCTGTTTAAGGCTAAATGCAATTCCTTTCCATTTTTTACTGCCCGCCTTCCATGTCCCCTCCCTCAAGGTTCTTTTTTGAAGGCCACAGTAGAATAATAAAGTTTACGGGAACTGGTGTACATTTCTGACAACTCTGATTTGGATTCAGTCTTCCTGATGTTAGCGCCACTGGTCTGTACACAGTGATATTCTAAATCAGGAGTAGCCAACCCCAGTCCTCAAAGGCCACCAACACGTCAGGTTTTTAGGCTATCCCTGCTTCAGCACAGGTGGCTCAATCAGTGGCTCAGTCATGACTGAGCCACCTGTGCTGAAGCAGGGATATCCTGAAAACCTGACTTGTTGGTGGCCCTTGAGGACTGGAGTTGGCCATCCGTTTAAAAAAAAAAAAATGCCATTTGTTTTTGGTTCATAGCTGCAAAATCTCACTTATTTGGGCCCTTGGAAATTAACATGCCTGTATTGCATATATGTAGCCATTTTATGTCCTACACTAAGTAAATATATAATAACCCATATTAGGCCCTTATTGCAAGCTCATATCTCAAGCATATGTGACATATGCAAATAAGAAACACATATGACTTTTTTAAATGTACACTTATTTGAGTCCTTAACCTTAAGTGTTAAGGAGGCCACTGTAACGTGATCCATTAAAGTAAGGCATTCGACATACAGTGACCGCCGCATTCAGTCTCCTGCGGCCGCCGCCACCGCAATGTGCGGGCAGACGCGGCTGATTTTTTTTTCCGACGCGTGCCGCGCGTCACTGGTGCGCCGGTCACGCGTGCCAGGGTGCGTGCGCGCGTGCCAGGGAACCGCCGACATCCCCGAAGGTTGAAGGGGTGGCGGGGTAAGGGGGGGATGCGTGTGTGCGCCCCCGGAACCCGGAGAAGCAGAGGCGGAGCAGCCAGGGGGTCGCGAGGGGAGGGGAAGATGCGGGGAAGATGAGGCTGGCGCGCGGCCAAGTTCGGCGCCAGCCGAAAAAAGCCACGGGAAGACACGGGTAAATCTTAGAATGAAGCTGGCCGAGCAGTAGTGCACGCGACGGCACGCGCAGCACGCGCAGCACGAATAAATGCATATAAGTGCAACAGTCCGGCACAGCAGGATTTAGAGACATTTTTTTTTATTTTTCGCGCGATGGCCGCGTCACGTGAGTGCTACAACCAATGAGGGCGAACCAGTCTGCTGATGTCAAGGCCACGCCTCCCCGTCACGCGCGTCATCAAAGTCCACAAATCGCTCAGGCCACAGGCGCGCTCGCCTCCTTGCGCTGGGTCACGTGCGTACTATGGCCGCAGCCTAAGGCTTTGAGATAAGGGTCCAAACACATTAACTTTGCATTTGAATAATTCAGACTTCACAGAGGGATTCTCTGTTCAAGTCTCAGAGGAAAGAGATGATGAGGATGAAAAAAAAGGGCTCATTCACTTCAAATGCGTGATACATACGCTCCAGTAATTGCACCTAGGTAGCAAGTACTGCAGTGTACCTATTTGTCATGTCCTGTACCTATTACATAGAGCTGCACCTAGTGTGTCTTATTCTGCCTGTGAATGCCAAGGAGCGCTGCACTGCCTGTCTGTCTCCTATTGGTTGAAGCTCAGAACCTTTCGCTCATTATAACAGTTTGCAGATCAGTGGCTGATTTGACAAATGATCAGTAGGTTGTGGGGATATTATCACTACTTCTATTTTATGCATATATTAGTACAGTATATACACATTATCCAGAACATTTCAGACATACATTAGTACAGTATATAGACATAATCCAGAACATTTCAGACATACACAGGAAATGGTCTTTGCATGTATTCATAGGAAGTGCTTATCTTGCTTGTAAGCTCCTCTATCCTTCAATAACAGAAGAACTAAATGTGTATCTATTTTTATTTGCTCCATGCTTATTTATTTTATTTATAAAATGTTTCACCAGGAAGTAATACATTGTGAGTTACCTCTCATTTTCAAGTATGTCCTGGAAGGGGTTGTACTCATAACAGGCCTTTTAACCCCGTTAATCAGTGCAGGGTTAGGTTGTTTATTTTGATAAAGCAGCAGCAGACCATGTGACTAAAAAAAATGGGTGTAGGAGGATGGGATCATGTGAGATCCTGCTAGCCAATAAGAGAGAGGCATAGAGTACATAGGTCAGATCTGATTGGTTGGGCTCATGTCAATCTCTTGCATGCTGAAAGTTGTGCTGATACCCTGGCGTGGGAGCTGGAGAGAGGTAACAGGGGTTTTTTTTTAAATCGTGTGTGGTTCTGGCTGGGGGATGGTCACATGAACACACAGAGGCTTGCTGCAGGTAGTCTGCAAAGGTGACCCAGATTAACCCCTACAGTGCCTGCCAATAGTTAGCAATGCATTGCTGGAAAGGGCTCGGGGAGCACAGGTCTGAAAATAACAACTCCTGACTTGCAAGCAGGGGATTCTGTTTTTGAGACAGGGTGTCATCTCCTTGGGCAAGTCACTTTATCTCCCTGTGCCTCATGCTTGACAGTAAGATTGTAAGCTCTACAGGGCAGGGACTCGCTGTGCCTGCAAAACTCTATGTCCAGTGCTGAAAGTAATATTTTTGGGCACAATGGCTGGTGTCCTGTAGCCCAGGGGTGCGCAAACTTCTCTTTTTTTTTTTTTTGTTTCCGCCCCTCTTGCCTTCTCTGTGGCAGTGCCGCCGGAGGGCAGGTATGAGGCCGTTAGAGGCCTCGCGTGCTCCCCCAGCAATTTATTTAAATGTTGTGGGGAAGAGCGCAGGTCTCTAAGCGCCACCCCCCCAGAAAATATTGTGCACTCCTGCTGTAACCCATGCAGTGTTAAATCTGTGCCTCCCATCAGTGTGTAAAATGTAATGGGACTTCATGCGTGGTTTTTTTTGTTTGTTTTTTAACCCTTTCAGTGCTGGAGCATCATCCCAACTCTGACCCTTGGAATGTGAATCAATGTGTTTTCTGCTCTGTACGGATGTAATGGGGAAGGGGGGCCAACATAAATATGGCATGCGATGGCGCATCGATCACATACTAAATGACGTACAGTTTGTTATAAGAGCCCCGGTGGGGGCACTTTTCTTGGTGTACACTGTATGTCATTAGGGTACTAGAGGGAGTAAGTGTTCTATGTTGTCATTTAATGCTCTATTTGGTCAAAGCGAGTTATTCCCAACAGGCGGTTCGCAAACCCCTAATAGTTTGTAAGGTGTCTCCAAGAGGTTTGCCATAGAAGAACATGTAATGATGGCTCCCAGGCAGTATAGTGGGTTTCTGAGCCCGTGTGGAGACTGCACACATATTAATACCCCAAACGGCACATTGGTGTGGGTGGTATAGCTGTCAATTGCAGCAGGAGTTTCCAAAGTCTCTTCCCAGAATGCTTTTGCTGGGCATGACTTTGGAAGCTCCCACTGTAATTGACAGCTGTCACCCATTCTGTCTGCTCACACAGATGCAGTTTGGGGCATTAAGTGTGTTTCCCTCACAAGCTCAGGACATTATATTGCATGGGATCAGTCACACAGTTTTGTTAGCTCTAGTCTAGGATATACTGTAATTAGAGGGCTTGCTGAACAAATATTTTGTAGGGGTAGGGGAGGCACAAAAACAATCACTGGTCTAAGCCAGGTGTCCGCAAACTGGGGGGCGTGGGATTTTCTAGGGGGTGCAGCGTCTATAGAGGCCCTGCGCTGCCACGAAGGCATTTTAATTCAATGCTGGGGGACTGCGCAAGGCCTCTGTAAATTTACTTACCTTGGCTTCCAGCGACGTGTCTTCATGGCAACTCGACGTCAAATGACGCCGCAGGGTCAAGGGACGTTGCCATGACAACGTGGCATCACATGACCACACCGCGTCATTTGACACCAGAGCCGAGAAGAGAGGGAGATCAGGCAGGGGGGCGCAGACTTAAAAGTTCCTGCACCCCTGATCCAAGTCATTTGCACCTGGGGGAGCTTTGCAATGTGTTGCAGGCAATTTTTAAACCTTTTTATTTGGTGTCCCTGGTAAAGCAGTAATTTTTGAGGGGTTGTACCTGTGGCCACATGAATATTTTATTATGTTTATGCTTAGAAGGCAGAAAGGGAGATGTCCTAAAGTAGAATCATTAGTCTAGTTCAGGGGAGAGCAAACTTTCCCCGCTGTGCCCCCTGCTCGCACCTACCTCCTTACCTTGTCTTCGGCGTCAAATGACACCGCGGGTGACGTGGCAACGTGATCCTGCGGCATTTGATGACGTGTTGCCATGGTGACGGACCGCCGAAGTTAAGGGGCGTTGCGGAGGCCTCGCGCTATCCCCCGGCATTTACGGTAATTTAAATGCCATGGGGAAGAGTGCGGGGCCTCTGCAATCGCTGCGCACCCCTGGTCTAGTTATTAAAACAGTAGTGGTACTCTGGGGTTGTACTACTATCCCCCTTTATCTGCTGCCCGCCACCCCACTGATATACAGAAGAGTACCCTGAGCTGCTGAGCCGTTTGCATGAAGATCTGCTGTATTAAAGTCAGCCCCCTGCACTAAGGCAGTTCCCCCACTGCGGGACTTTCTGCATTGCCACCCTTTCCTCCACTCCTCCCCGCCGGCAGCTACGGAGTTAAGCCCATAGGGAGGAGCTAGCGATGTAGTAAGGAAGGGATGTTAGAGTGAAGATTGATTTTCTTGTGGGCTGCAGCCTGACTGACGGGGCGGTGCGTGGTGGCGCGTCTGCATGACGGAGCCACTTGGTGCGGTCCTTAGCGGTGGGCCTGGCTGTGGGAGCCGCTTGGTGTGGGCCTCCCAGGGGAGCTTTAGCAGGAAAGGATGGCTCAACGTGCCAGAGAGCAGGGCAGCTGGTGCAGCAGTAAGGTGGGGAGTGCCCAGGGGGCTGTGAGGTGCCCCTTGGTGCAGGGGCAACCCGCAATAATTTGCACCTTTTTTTTTTTTTTTCTTTTTTTTTTTTTTTTATATATTACAGATATAGCTATACCGGTATGTATGTATATACCTTGCAGTAGGTACGGTTGCCAGGTGTCCCATATTGAACCAGACTGTCCTGTATTTGGACAATCTGTCCAGTAAAATAATAGAGGTAATACTGGAGATGTGTAAGGTATCACCTCTCTGGACATAGTGATTTGGGAGGCTGTGGGATTTCCCCGAGCATGGGGAGCAGGGCTGCTGCTAGGGGGCTGGACAGCTTCCTCCACCCTGGTTGGCTGCTGCTGGGTAATGCAGTTAATCAGGTGGTGGTGTCGGGAAAGAACAAAAAGACAGGGCGCACAACGCACATAGTGAAGCACAATTAAAAGATAATTTTACTAAAAAATTAAAGGTTCTGCGTACATCAATATAATGAAAATCAAGCAGTGGGTTAGTGGGGTTACCACACGGAAGAAATGATCACAGCTCTCCACTGGAACGGACGCGAGGCACTGGATACCAGCAGACCACATCCAAGGCAGCAGCTTCCGTGAGGCCTTCAGTCAGGGTAACCAGATGTTGGGGACCGGTGAAGAGTCCCGTGTAAAAGTCCCGTTATGGGGCTCAGAAGCCTCCGTCAGTCCTACAGCAATGCAGCTCCAACAGCACGCCGCTCAGACCCGTGGTGCGCCTTCTGATGACGTCACGACACTCTCCTCACATGGAGCGGGGGAGAGAGCGCATCGGCGAACAATACACAGGGCAGGCAGGGTAGCAATAGTGAACACTCGTACCGACAGGCAGTGAGGCAGGGGACCGGGAGGCACAAGCCAAGAATATACTTGACAAACAGTATGGTCAGATAGATCAACAATCCAACTAGTTTCGTAACACATGTTTACTTCATCAGGGAATACTCCCGCTCCATGTGAGGAGAGTGTCGTGACGTCATCAGAAGGCGCACCACGGGTCTGAGCGGCGTGCTGTTGGAGCTGCATTGCTGTAGGACTGACGGAGGCTTCTGAGCCTCATAACGGGACTCTTCACCGGTCCCCAACATCTGGTTACCCTGACTGAAGGTCTCACGGAAGCTGCTGCCTTGGATGTGGTCTGCTGGTATCCAGTGCCTCGCGTCCGTTCCAGTGGAGAGCTGTGATCATTTCTTCCGTGTGGTAACCCCACTAACCCACTGCTTGATTTTCATTATATTGATGTACGCAGAACCTTTAATTTTTTAGTAAAATTATCTTTTAATTGTGCTTCACTATGTGCGTTGTGCGCCCTGTCTTTTTGTTTTTTCTATAGCCCTAGGGGTGTCGAGCCACCCCTCAAGAAAGGCTTCAGACGTCACATTAGTGTTATTTCCCACAAGGTCCATTTATTGTTTATTTAAACTTTCACTTGCACTATTTTTATATACACTGTTGAATCATGTTTTAGCTGCGCACTTTCACCCTTTTGTCCACTTCACTGGTGGTGTCGGGAGCCTGAGGGTGGAGCCAAGGAGAGGAGGAAACGGCATGGAGTGCGTATGTGTATCTTTCACCTTTCACCATTGTGACCAGTATTTTTGGAGAAACATCTGGCAACCCTAGCTGTACGTCCTGCTGGTATCAGGATTTATTTTGCATCTGGACAGCATGATCCTTGCTCAGCTGGGGGAGGGGGGGGGGGGACACAGGGCAGACAGAGCTAGTGTGTGGTATAAGGGATGAAGGACCGAGGGGCCTAATGGAGCTTACTAGTAAATAATACCCCTTGTGGTTACATATCAAGATACAAGATAATAAAAAGGAGTGAGACCGGCTTCAAATAAGTGATGCACAGAATCTATCACTTGACAAATGACATTTTATATCTCTACAGTTATGGGCTATATGTGTAATATTGCTAAACAAAGATCAAGGTGTCATATTTTTCTTACACTCAGTGGCATGATGGGCAAGAAGATTACATGGAGGTAATTAGTATAGCACATTATATGGAGCATATATAGGCTTCATGCACTGTAATGTTGATATAGTAATATGCAGTGGTTATAAATCGGTACGAGGCAGTTGCACCTGTATGCAGAAGTTTCTGTCTTGAAAAAGGTTTCTGCAAAATGGCTGCTTTGACAATCTCCTCATTGGTCAAACTGACAGGTTTGACAATCAGAAAGTTTATCGGGCCAGTGAGTAGTTGGGTTAGATCTATTAATCAAGCATTGTAGTTGTGTTTTTTGTTTTAAGCACACAGATTTGTCACTTCATGCCAGACAGGGGGAAGAAGGGAAACTGCAGGAATTGCATACACAAACTTTTTACTTAATCTCATTACAATATGGCTGAGTCCCCTGTGTCGGCGCAACACGTGCGCCTGCCATGATTAGGGATGCCAGGTGTCTGGTTTTGAGCTGGGCAGCCCGGTATTTTGCCCCTGCGTCCGGTATGAAAGGTAATACCGGACATGTATGTGTCCGGTATTGCCTCTCTCTCCGATCGCGGGGGGGGGCTGGCGGCCAGTCAGAAGTTGCCATGTCCGGCTCTCCCCCGCTGCAGGCTTCTCTCTCCCTGTCTGTCCCAAGCCGAGGTGCTGTGATGCTTACGCGCGCCTTGTCCTTTGATGTCAGCGCCGGAAGTCAGCTGGGCTTCCGGTGTGAGAGGGAGGCCTGACGTGTCAGCCTCGGACACGTCGGCGTGGGACAGACAGGCTCTTACCGGCCCCTCCGCAGCCAGCGGCCGCCAGCCCCTCTGCAGCCAACATACCCGACCTGACACCATTCCCAAGGTAAGTCTGAATTTGATTGTGGAGGTATATTTTATATGGATTGGGAGGGTGGGGTAGGCATGTTTTATATGGATGCATGGGGGTCGCATTTCTTACAATTGTCCAGTATTTTTTTGGACAAACCACCTGGCAACCCTAGCCAGGATCCCCATTCTGCAGTGAGCTGCTTGGGGAGCGTGGCGGTGGCTCACGGCCATGACGTCACCCGGCAGGTTCGCCCTCATTGGCTGAACCGCCGGGGGCATGGCCAGCGCTCTGTCGCAAGTTGTTATCACAGATTTCCTGTCTTCAGAGATCTGTTCTCACAACGCGGCGAGCAAGGTAGGGAGTTGGCCCGGCCCCATTGAGGGGCAGCTCTTGTCCCTGCAGCGCATGCCATAGCAGGCGCTGCAACGGGACCTAGCCTAAGGTTAGGCAGGCAAGGCCCCATGGTTTAAGTCAGGGTTGCGTGAAATTTTCAGTTTGTGCCCCCTGCCTGCTCTTACTTCCCCTCCCCTGCCTCCCTGCTCGCACCCCCCTCTTTACCTTGTCTCTGGCGTCAAATGACGCTTAGTTGTCGGCTTTGCCATGGCGTCCCTGAAGGTATGGGATGTTGCAGAGGCCTCACGCGATCCACACCCCGGCACTTAATTTAAATGCCCTGGGGAAGAACGCAGTGCCTCTGTAACCGCTGTATGCATTATAACCTTAATTATCTTGATTCTCGCCATATTAAATGGCAGTCCAAGCTTTAAAAAAAAGTGCTATAACATGGTTACTTAATTAGCCAAGGTTCTTAAATGAGGGTGGTGAGAATGGCCATTTTGTTTTTGTTTGCTTTCAATGAGGCAATATGCAGTCTGCTGACACGGGTTGGTAACAGCATGGCTAAGATACAGCCATACAATAATCCTTGCCATATAATAAAGTATGGGCATACTGGTTCATAGTATACTCTCTACATTTGTTGTGGCTTAGCATAAAGAGGGATATTAAATGGGAAAGCTGCAGGTAACATAGCTGAGCAGTATCGGGCACAGAATTTAGGATCAAGTCGCTCAGGAGGCGTGGGTATGAAACCCACCTCTGCCTTTTGCAAGGAGGCACTAAGCTCCTATAGCCATAATGTTCCGTGGAGTTCGTTAAAGCTGTTCCAGCTAATTGTAGTCCTTGATTCCGGCTTGGAGTAAATTTGTAAGGAACACCAGGGTATTTAAGAAATGATAGCTGTCACTGTACAAAAAAAAATAAAAAAAGATGGTTCAATAGCAAAAGGAAAACAAAATAAATAAAAAATTGGGTACTCTTAACACAGGGGTGTGCACAGTGGGGGGGGGCAAGATTTTTTCAGAGGGGCGCGGCGGTTACAATGGCCCCAATGTCTTCCCCATAGGCATTTAAATTAAATTCCGGGAGATTGCGTGAGACTTCTGCAATGTCGCCTACCTAGTCTTCGGCAACATCACATGACCAGAAGAGGAAGGAGGGGGCGTGAGCAGGTAAGGAGAGCAAGCAGCGGTGCGCAGGGGGAAAAGTCTATGCACCCCTGCTCTAACAGCTGCCCTAAAATTAGTTGAATGACTAACGTGGCCCCTGCTTTGGTTGAGTTGTGTATTTTTGCCTCATTCGGGAATTGAAACATTGCATACAGCAATGATGGAATAAACGAGCTTTGCCCCATTCATGTGGAGAAGTTGAATATATTTTGTATAGGTCATGGCGGCACAGAATAATGAGCCTTTGGCTGAATAGGCTGCACAGTTATCCTGCTTCCAAATCTAATTGATTTTTTTATTTTTTGTTGCATAAATAAAACCTATTTTGTGTCACCATAGCTTATATGAAGAATTTATGGTATTGTGATATGGCATGGTGACAGAAGATTTAGTGCTTAAATCAGCATACCTGAATACGAGGAAGTATGCATTAATGCTACAAGTTACATACAGCTGAGTCACCCATTCATGCAACTATATATGCAGTTACATTACAAAATAGCAAACCTGTTTAAGAACGGAGGATATCAGAGTGAGATAGTCGTTTCAGTTTTATCTGTTATCATGACCAGAAACCGTTATTACAAGACTGGGTAAGTGGTACCAAAGAAGGAACCTGGGGCATTTGGGATGCTACACATAAGTGGTTAAAATTGGGCGTCTCTGAACATTTTCATTACAAAGCGGGGCACTCGCGAGGTTTGCTTCTTGCTAGGCATTGATATAGATACTGGGGACAGTGTATAGGATCCCTAGGGTGAAACGCGCGTGCTGCGTTGACATCAGGTCTGAGGGTAAAGAATTGGGCGTTTAGGACGCTCATGCCTGGTGGGCCACTTGGTGGTCAAGGTGCAGATTTTCCTCCAGGGAGAGCAGGCTTTCTCTCTACAGCTGGCCACGGCGCATTATCGTGTTGGTGTACTGAATAATTAATGGGAATACAAGACTCTGGGATGGAGACTTGCACATTTTCGACACATCGTGGGCGTTGTTAGCAGGGTTTTCTGGTCAGGCCACTGGTGTGTGGAATAATAGTAGGGGGAGTGGGTAGATCTCCCCTCCCCCTTTTCCTTTTATACTGTAAGACGTAACAAAGGGGGGGGGGAGAGATGGGTGGGGGATGCTCCCGCATCAGCAAAAGTAACAATAGTGATGATAAGTAAATAGTGCCAAATACTGGTGCAAAAGAGGATAGGGATACTGATAAACAAACAAAAGATACCTCCTTGAATGCACTCAGAGTGGCTAAATGGGTGATGTGGTAATTATAGTTAAAAACCTTTTAATCACATAAGAAAGTTAAAACATATTTGTATAGAGGGGTGTGGTATAAATAGTCCAGGACCAGCCCCTTGTTAACAAACCAACAGAATCTTCAACATTAGTAGGAAGATAGTAACAGTACTCCACCCTAAAGTGGGCTTACTCGCTTAGAAAATCCCCTGTATGTAACTCCAGACTAAGAGGCCCATAATACCTATGGAAATCCTATTATCAATAATTCAATAAACCTGGGATGGTACTGGTATACCGAAACTAAATCTGAAGGGGTGATAAACTAAAAGCCGACTGGTCAGATAGTATAAATCTGTGTGTAATCACTAGACCACTTTGAGGGTGGGTATAGAATAACTCCAGAACAGGGTGAAGTCAACAACAACAAAAAATAAATAAAGTGAATACATAACCACACATAAAATAATGTATGAATATAATAAAATAATTGGCTAGATGGTGTTACTGCTCTGCAAAGGGCAGGCACAAAATGTGCTCTTATGAATGCCCAGAGGCACGGTTCAAGGACCGTATCCAGTTATAGCCTCATTAACATGCTAATAATTTAGCGCAGAGATCATTAACATAGTCTCCTTACTTGAAACCAGTAAAAGACATAGGGCAAACAGGGTCAATATTAGTTATTAATGAGTACACAGGTTGTAGGACTCACTGAATGGTTAGTAATATATCTCCATACATGTGAGCATATATAGAAAATGAGTAGCTAATGCTGTTCACAATAAGTAAATAGTACCCCTGACTCAGCCCCTTAGTGTTGGGGATTAAACCATTGATCCCTATATCCTGCACAAGTGATGTGATTGTGGAATGGTGGCTATATGGGGAGGGAGGCAGAGTATATAGTGCCGTGTAGTCCCAGTTCCCTAGACATAGGCATCTAACAGGCTATTAAAGTATTATACTTAGCTCCTGGATGCTGTCTAAGTTCATAGCCCCTTCGTTGCTTCCCCGAGTGGAAGGGAAAGCAGGCAGGATGCCCAGGAAGAAGTGTCCCGGTTTCAAAGTAGCAGCTGCAGCCGCCGCTACAAGGGGCTGGTCCTGGACTATTTATACCACACCCCTCTATACAAATATGTTTTAACTTTCTTATGTGATTAAAAGGTTTTTAACTATAATTACCACATCACCCATTTAGCCACTCTTAAGTGCATTCAAGGAGGTATCTTTTGTTTGTTTGTTTATACTGTAAGACGGCATGCTACAGTACATGGGGTAATAGGGGAGGGTAGTGGCCATCGATATAACGGATATCGGAGTACCGGTTTAGGTGTATGTTAACTGTTTTTTTTCATTCTAGTATGGAGTGGTGAGGTATCATGTTGGTTTTGTACAGCCTTCTATGGTCAGTCACAGGAGTATATATACTGTTCTAAACGGAGCAGGTTGGCCAAGTAAGTTGGTGTTTGATCCAAGGGTTGACAGAACTGGCAAGACAAAGGAGGTTACATATACTGATGGGGTGAACATACATACATGGTGGGGTTGACGTGATGCCATGACCACGGGACACTGGAAAAATGGATGATGAACAAGGCCACGAGAAAGCTAGAAAAGGATGGGTGGATACGCAGTAAGGCACTCGGTTACAGAAGGAAATACCAGAGTGGGTGGTTTTGGACAGGTACACTTGTCGGCTATCGGCAAGGATATATATGTTTAGCATGAACATGCATGAGGTCGTGGAGCAGGCTATCGCTATGTGGTGCCCAGGACCAATGTCCTTGGGTGTGGTGGGCCTGCCAGGCTTAGAGACTAAGAGGTACAAGGATACCTCATATAATGACGCCCTCATTCGGGCGGGCTGGAATAATTGCGCTACACCTGGTATGGTGAGCAGTGGGTCACGAACCACGGAAATGCCGTTGCGGGCTGTGTACTACAGGTGAGATGCCTGGCAGGGGGTAAAGAAGAGTTAATAAGACTAAGGTCAAAATCTAAAAGCTGTGGTCTTGTCTTCCCCCAAACACTACGTTTCTATCATTAGTTGGGGGGAGACAGGAGTGCGCCTAACGTGCCAAGTTGCCCCCTGCACTAAGGCAGGGGCCTCATGGCACGTGCGAGCCTCCCCATTCCCCCACTCTGTGGGACTTTACATTGCCTTCCTTTGCTCTACTCCCCGCCGGCGGCTACAGTTAAGCCTGATTGGAGGAGCTAGTTATGTAATAAGGGAGGTTATATGTATGAGGTGGGCTGGTGGCAGGCCTCATTCCACGCGGCCCATCAGAAGATTCCCAGCTACCCTCCCCATGTTTGTGTTGGACTGTTATGATGTTACTGTTCTTGATGTTCAATTAAAAATGTATAATAAAAAAAAAAGGGGGGGGTTTGATACTAATGTATTTCGTTATGGAATTTCTCTCAGCAGTAGGTGGGTGGAAGGCCTTCCAGGTTCGCAGAGATCAAGAGGTATAAGAATACCTGATATAATGGCGCCCACATTGGGGCTGGTTGGAATAATTATGCTACACACCTGTTATGGTGAGCAGTGGAAGTCATGAGCCACAGCGATGACGTTGGGGGCTCTGGTACTAGTTGGTAGTGATGAGCCACGGCAATGCTGTTTGGGGCTCTGTACTACAGTCTGGATACTTGGCAGGTGATAGAGTTGGTTAAAATCTAAAAGCTGTGGCCTTGTTTTGCCCAAACACGAGTGTCATTATTGAGGGGGAACAGATGGGCTTCTAACACGCCATGTGTTGCTGTTGCACTCCTGCTCGGAGTTCTTCTCAAGTAGTGGCCTTTGACATAGGGATGTTGCTGTGTCTCTGTGTGAACCTACAAGGAAACAACCACGTATCTCATATTTGTGACCACTGAGCTCTGTCCTTATCTTTGCTTCTCCCTGGGGAATTGAATAACAATGAGTGACCCTTAAGCATTGTGAATTGAGGTTATTAGCGAGTTTTGAAAATACATTATTAAAAATGCCTGCTTTCTAGGCAAGTTAAAACGTTTAACCCTTTGGTTGCCCATATTAGCTAAATCTGTCATGGGCCCAATGATATAATACCTAGGTTCTAAACGTATTTGGGGGGTTTCTAGGGGAAATGGCTTTCTGTGCTTCTGTAGACTTCTCCTGTTTGTCATCCGTGACAGAGTGATCATGTGGTCACAGGCGCTGTGGCCCTTCTGGCTCTGCAAGAGTTAAGACTTTGCTTCTGTGTTTAGGGTTAGAAAATGGCAAATCATTTCCCACTAACTATATACTAAACATGTATAATTTTATATCTGTTTATTCGGAAAAGAGGCTAACTGCAATGAAAGGAGGCAAAGCTATCCTCTGGTGGGGGAGAGGTGCTGCTATCCTCAAAGTTGACATGGTCCAAATGGCATGCCAGTAACTGATCCAAAAAAGTCTGGCTCTGCCTGCTATTGGTGCAGTTGCAGTCCCGCGCTCTTTGCGACCCTGCCTCTGACCACAGTGTTTCTTTTCCTTTAGGGGCTAATCCTGAGAAGGAGGAAAAACGGGACATTCAAAGAGAAGTCCAATCAGGCATTTGGGAGTTGGACAGAGGAGAACTAGAGGACCAGCAACGACAGAGTAGAGGTACTCACAGGGGGAGACACTGAGACACAAGGGGTGGAGAGAAATATGGTGGAGGTGGGCAATTGGGGAGCGACAGACATGGGAGAGGTTTAATCACAATTGTGTAATCGACTATGGGAGTTTGCTTGTGCATATGCTTAAACGATGTTGTATAGATCTATATTTTTTTCCCCTGCAGAAAAATAAATAACGCAAAAAATAATTGTATCTTATCTACAATAAATAATTCCTAAATGTGATGAACTTCTCTTCTCTCTAACACCCCCACCCCCCTCCCAACTCTTGTTTCCTTATTTTTATCATCACAATAGAGTTTCCTGTTAAAGGATTTTTTTTTTAAAAAGGGCCAGAATCCTCTTGTTTGTGTGTGATTTTTAAAAGAAAATCTGTAAAAGGTAGTAATACAGATATCGCACAGGACCCTGCATTTGCAAAAGCCGGCCCAGTGTCACAGGTGGGAATATTACACCTTTTTTATTATGACTGCAATAGTATTGCTTTACCCTATTTGAAGTTAATTGTAAGCCCACACTACATAAACAAATGTAGATGACTGATGGGGTGTTTGTTGTGGTGTGGGTGTGGGTGTGGGTTTTTTTTTATTTTTATTTTTAAATAAAACATTTTTAGTGGGGGAGCTGATCTGGGAGTCCCTCTGTTTTTATGCAATCACTTTTTTTGTGTGGGGAAGAGAATATATTCCCTGCTGGATGAAAAATAACTTCCCGTTCACATGCCATCTTGGGCAGCCAATAGGGAGCTGCAACAGCATCAGGAAATGACAACTTTCTGTTTAAAATTGGTACAATTCTCTCGAACCAGGAGGGCATCATGGGATCCCAGATCGGCTCCTTTCTGGAGCCAAAGCAGCTTTGCCTTAATGTTTTTTAGTATGGTGTATTTTTTGTTTTGTTTTAAATTGTATTTATCACATCCTCCTAATATGGTTGTATATTAATGCTATAACAATTATGTATATCGCTGCCTTTGTCTCTTACTCTTCATTACTTCTTTCCAAGTAGCTATGGCATCTACAATGCCAGCAGATTGTGGCTTGAGGGAGGAGCTAACCTGCTCTGTGTGCTGCGACCTGCTGAGTGACCCGGTCATGTTGGATTGCATGCACCACTTCTGCAGGGTCTGCATCCTGCGCTTCTGGGGCAGCTCGGCGAGAGATCCATCCTGTCCCAATTGCCGCCGGGTGATGCACAACAAGGTCATTAAGACCAACTACCTTCTGAAAAAGGTGGTGGAGCAAGTGAAGAAATGCAGCACCACTGAGTATTACAAGAGAACCCAGGTTGGTGCAATGAGAATTTGTGATTCTCCCCAGAAACTGCCAGTCTTATCCCTTCTCTGTGGGTGCTATTATATTCTACAGCTCGGTGATCAAATAAATGGAACATCCACAGTGCACTCAAATATTTACCATCTCCAATAATTTTATTGTCAATAGTTTCTACAAAGCAAAACTTTCCAGGTTCTCTTGGGACCCGGTTTTAAAAGTAGTTGAAACAAATTTTTGACTTTATTCATTCACGTAGACAAACTTGAGTGTATTTACATATCTCGCCGTAACTGTTCTGTCGTAGGCTTCCTGGGGGGGGGTCATTAAACTTTGACAGGTAGTTAAACTCATCCCCTTCATGTAAAATGGAGTCCTCCTTAAATTTCTGAAACTTTATTAACTAGCATAAACCGAAATTAATAGAAAAAAAGTTTGAGGGTACATAAATCAGGAGGTGAAAACAATACTATGACTTGAGACCACTTAGCTGTGGCTGCAAGCTTGAAAAGACCTAATGTAGGATTAGTGCTAGGGACTAGAACCATTTCTCTTGGTATGGTCGGTCTGCTTGTTTTGATGCTTTGTCGGTGAATTTGAGGTGCAGCTGACTCCGTCTCCCTGCCTTTATCCTGCAGAAAGAGCTAAAGGAAATGCTGAAGGCACGTGAGAGTCAGGTGGAAAACTTAGCGCAGAAAAAGCAGCAGGCTGAGGACGAGATCAGCAGTCTAAAGGTACATTGCTGTTTTCCTTGGACTGTCTACTTCGCCCATGGTGATTTGCAATGCAAAAAATGGCTCCAGTTTGAATGTAAAGGGGATGGCTTTGAGTTTCTGCAATATATAACTGTATTGGGGCTTTCCGTGCAACCAGGACAGTGATTCTTATGAAATCTGCTAGTATAACTTCATTTTTTTTTTTTTAACCACGTCACTGCTTTCGAGAATGCAGTGCTTTGCAACCTGTCCTGTTGGGTGTTTACGATGTAGAGTTTGTAAACAATTACTAAACTATTCCACAGGAGACCGGCCAAGACCTCGGCCGTAGTGTTGCAGAAGAGTTCCAGCGTCTACGTGATATTCTGGCGAAGGAGGAGAAGATAATGCTGTCTGCGTTGGAGAAGGAGCACAGAGAGGCAGTGACACGGCTGCAGGGTGTAGTGCAGAAGCTGGGCAAGCAGATGGAGGATCTAGACGAAGACATCGCATACATCCATGAAACGTTGAGCATGACTGGAGACTCTTTCTTAGTGGAGGTAAATGGGGGACTAGAGTGCCAAGCAAGAAAATTATAAACCTCTTTAAAAAATTGTATTTATATATTTTTTTTCTCTCCTGTTTCAGGCAGGAGAGACCCTAAAGCAAAGGTATGTGTTAATAGTTGCAAAAGGTGGGTTAGCAAATTGTAATCTAGGGTATTAAACAAACTCCTGTTTGGGTAATGTAGCTTGCCTTTAAAGCCTCATGCTTGTTCTAAACAGTAGTTGTTGTGCTGGGGTCTTGTTGAATCTGTTTATAGATTTGTGTGCAACGTGACTTTCTATAAAAGAAACCATTATTTTGTTGCCAAATATCATGTAATACACATTCTAAAATCTGTTTTTGTTATGATTTGGGACTATAACAGATTTTTTTTTTTTTTTTTTTGTTACTTACAGGACCCTAGAATTTATATTGTGAAATTCTGGGAAACCCCAATCACCCCCCCCCCCCCCCCCCCTTTTTTGTTACTTTTCCTTACTGCCATGTCCTTTGAATCAAAGTTGTTTTAAAATAAATTAAAACATAATCTTACTGCGAGTTTGCATTTCTGGAGTCGCTAGACCTGTTTTGTTTATGCCTAGAGCCATTAGTGCATGTGTTGCTCACTGACTAGTGGGGTCTGTGGTCCTTTCCTTAA
Organism: Ascaphus truei; assembly: GCF_040206685.1. NCBI lineage: Eukaryota > Metazoa > Chordata > Amphibia > Anura > Ascaphidae > Ascaphus > Ascaphus truei. The sequence goes on along the minus strand of NC_134487.1, from coordinate 272,261,839 downwards.
CACAGTGTTTGCTCTCTGCAGAGATGTTTTAGTGTGTTCTACAGTATATTGGGCTCTTTTTCTTTAATCAATGGGGGGTGGTTTTGGAATTGGGGTTTAATTTCAAATAACTTTTGACTACACTTGAGTGACTTTACTGCCCGGTTTGCAATAATTACTTTGCAAAATATTTCAATCTATTAACCTTTTTTTTTTTTTTCCTCTCTCCTGTTATGTTTTGCTGACTGTTTCCCTTTTAGTCTAAAGGTTTTTGATATCCACTCACTTTTTAGGCCAGCTGTCAATGTGGAATCTCCAGTCCTGGTTAACTGTGACCTGCTCATTGACAAATACAAAGGCCCTCTTCAATACATGGTGTGGCGTAGAATGTTTAAATCCATTCAGCCTGGTGAGTTGGCACTTTCTGTCTTTGTCCTTCTATTTAGCTATATCTATCCATCTATACATACCCTTTTTTTTTGTCTTCAAGCCATTATTACATGGCACCCATAAGCCAATGCTCGCTGTTTTAAACAGTATGTATGTAAATGTTATACATACACATGTATTCCTTCATATTGTCTCTTTGTAGAACATGACAATGTCCTGCCTCCCACATTGCACTACAGAATATTGGCAACATACAAATGCTAGTTGTTGTGCAGTGGTTTCCTTCGTTTTTTTTTTTTTTAAGAACCCTATGTGAAATTCCGAGGAACCTCAACCCTTTAATAGCATCTCTGTGATCAAATGCATTGTAAATTGTTCTGTATTTGGTACAATTTTAAAATGACCTTTAAAATTACAAGGAACTCTTTAGGGATGCCCTGGGAACCCTGGTTGAAAAACATTGGACTAGTGCCTTTGCAGCAGGTGAAATCCCAGTGTCTGCTCGCCTTGTGAACTTGAACAACTCACTTTATCCACCTCGGGCACCACAATCCGAAGGCTGTACATTCCCAGTTCACTATAAGAAAAGTGTTGGTGTTTCATTGAATATTCATGTTACTAAAGTGTGTTTTTTGTATTCTCCCCCTCTCCCCCTCCCCACCCCCCCCCCCCCCAGTGCCAGCACCCTTGACGTTTGACACCTCCTCAGCCCACCCTAGCCTCATGTTTTCTAATGACCTGACCAGTGTGATGGAGAATGAGAGACCTTCCTCTCTTCAAAGTGTAGACCTGTCCCAACGATTCCTGCAATGTCTCAACGTTTTGGGCACCCAGGTTTTCTGCACTGGCCGGCACTACTGGGAAGTTTGGGTGGGCAACAAGACAAAATGGGATGTGGGAGTGGCCTCTAGGTCCGTGGACCGCAAAGTCAGGGTCAAGCTGTGTCCAAAGAATGGCTACTGGACCCTCCGCATGATGGACTGCCACAAGTATTGGGCAGCCACCAGCCCCTGGACTGCCTTCCAGGTAGAGACTCCTCTGAAGAAGATTGGAGTGTATCTTGACTGTGGGGAAGAGACAGTGACTTTTTACAATGCTGACAGCATGGCTCATTTGTTCACCTTCAGGAGGGTTCAGGCTGACAGTTTTGTCCCCTTCTTTAGCACCTGCTTTCGTGATGGGGGCAAAAATGCAGAGCCAATGAGGATCTGCCATCTCATTATATAAAACCTTGGTTAGCGTTTTTCCCTTCATGCTGAATCCTACCTGTATGTCTACTAAGACAATTGGAGAACAATGGTATATGCTTTATCCCAGTCCTTATGCAGGTGCATATTGGTGTGCTGATGTTTAAACAATGACAATCCATAACATTTGATTGCAACCACTTCTGTCATCTAACAATTAAATATGTTTAAATTAAAAAAAAAAAAAAAGTTGCTTGGTTGCTCAATGTTGGTTCACAGGAGAGGCCCTCTAGAGTAAATGAAGCTGGTTTGTGCCACTGTCCTCCAGTAAATAAATGAAAGGACTATTGCAGTTGGGTTATAAGAATCCCCTCGCACACACACCGATGAGTGGTGGCAGTGCACATGCCAAAATTGGGCTAACCTTTTTGCTGTAAATCTAATTGGAGCTTAATCACTTTGCTGCCGGAGGGACATACGGTGACTTGCTGTGGAAGTGCTAAAACTGACCTGTGATGATCAGACCATTGTGGTGTGTTCTACAATTTAGTTGGGTAAAATTACACTCTATAATACTATTTCATGCTTTTTATAAGGCTGACGTTTGGTTGTGCCATTTTTTTTAAATGCACATGATAAAGACCTAACTTGAGCACATCCCTGCACACAAGTATGTATTCCCTCTTTCCCCTTCATTTACAAGTTATAGTTTTTAGGAGCTTTGAAAAGCATGTTATGTTAAGAATATTAACATTCAAAATGGGTTCAGAACTGGGACAAAAAACAGTGTAAGTGAACAAATATTTAGCTTGTCTCAGGAGCTCAACTTTCCTATCTTCTCTTCCATTCTTATGCGACAAACTTTAACCTCTAATCCTTGTGATGTCTTGAAAAATGTCTCAAGAAAATGTACTTTACCTTAAGTGTATTTAGACCTTTTTTGCAGAATTCTGGCACTTAAAGAGTTTCTTTTTATAATTAAAAATAAATAAATGTAAATATTTAAAGTGCTTTCCTCTCTAAATAAAGACTATTTACTAATGACGACAAATGAGTCTTCCTGTTTTTTGTCAGTTTGGGTAAGTTTGAACATGCAGCTCTAGGTGGTAACTTCTTGTGGATATTTTGTAGAGCAGCCATCTTTGTAGGCGGTGGGCTTATGTTCGCAATTTAACATAATCAAGATTAACACTTGGGCAGGAGGGTTGCCATGTATAAAACATCGCTAAAAGAAATTCATAACTGATTAGTTACTCTAATGTATTTTGGTGCACCAATGTATACAGTTTTGTGAGTCAATCCATTTTGTATATTTTCTTCCTGTATGGCAACATAACAGCTGGGATATATCTTCTCCTTACTGGGGTAGGACAAGCATTCTGACTTGGGTATAAAGATGTAGCCTCATCTCATGTCAGGACAAGAATAACTAATTGTGCATGGTACATCAATGGGGCCTTCACTCAATAGACCCGGTGGCTTCCAGAGAAAGCAAGAAGGTTGCTAATTTTGGCCCCAGATGGCAAGATCCCGAAGCCACTACTTGGGGACACCATGTCAGTCAACTCGACATTCCTCCCACTCCCATACATGTTCACTCCCATTCTGTTATTCCCCATGGTGATAATCAAAAAGGGGGGGAGGCATGCTATACTGAGTGCCTCATTGGCCTAGATGGGCATGGTTCCTAGTGAATCTTTCCAAGCAGGCTTGCCACTTCATGCCCTACAGATGCAAAGGCCAATCCTGGATTCCTTCAGTTGATGGCATGGAGGTTAACAGCAGATATTTTGAGAGCATTGGACTATTCAGATCAGGTGATTGATACCTGACCACTTAAGAAAAGCGATTTACCTCCGCTATATATATATATTCCAGACTATGGAAGATATTCTTTTAACTGATGCCACAAGGTCATTACTCCCATTTCGAGCAATGATTCTGCTGTTTCTACAGTATAGCTAGGATTTAAAAAAAGGGTTAAAACCTGCTTCATTAAAAGTACAGGTGTGTGCCTTGGATGCTCTTAAGCAACAAATTTGAGCTCAAACATCTGGTTTCCAGATGAATCTAGGCAAGCATGAGAATCAAACCACTGATAAAATGCCAATGGGTTTTCAATCTTGTCTTTTGTCTTGTTCATCTCCTATAGCCTTTTAAAGGGCCTGTCTATTAAAACACTCATCCTCAAGATATTTTTCTTTTCCTGCAGCAATCACTATAGTGTGCAGAGTTGAAAAATTGCAAGTCTTGGGCTGCGCCTAGTGACGGCATTGTCTCGCCAAAACATGCATTGAATCCGTTGCATGCGCTTATAGTAGGAGCGACCTAAATCTCTGTAGTCAGAATTTGATTTTTACAGTGACAGTCTAGAAACCAATCAGATAGCTTTTGGTGTGTGATGTGCAGGGAGAGGGGGATATGTGTGTTCAGGCCTGCCAACGGGGGGGGGGGGGGTGTTATGCTGGAGTTTGCATCCTGGGCCCCATGAGTCAGGGGGCCTGGCTTCCCAGGCCCTCTGTGTGGCTGTGCCAGTTTTATGGGGGGGAAAAAAAGCAATGATTCCCGTGTGCATGCGCAGAGCCGAGGGAGCAGGGTGTCCGGCCTGCTCCAATGTGGGACAGAGGGGAAGCGCTGTGGAGAGCCTGCACCTGCCAACCCAGTTCCTTCTGCCCCAGGCAGCAGCCGTGGAATTAGCCAGCCAGTCTCCCCCCACCCCCCCCCCCAGCCACCTACCTCACGTGCCTACATCCCACCCCGGGGGGCAGGGGGTAAGCGTCTGGCGGGCAAGGAAGAAGGAAGCAGCACCAACCCAGTCAAGGTCAGTTTTGTTGAAAATATAAAAATAAACAGGTTGCATTGTAATGTTTTTTTTCTGTATTACAATAAGAAAACAGTTGCGCGCTAAAAAATATTTTTTTTGTGGTAGGTGCGCTATGCGTTCGGGGGAGCCTGCTCCTTTCATTTGTCCTGGGCCCCATGATTTCTGTTGGTGGCTCTATGTGTGATTGTGTTTGTCAAGTGAAACATTATATTAACAACTTTTAAAATAGAAAATTCTCCCGTAATTTAAAGTAAAAGTAAATTCAGCATACAAACAGATATTACATCTCCGTTTCAGCCTTCCCCTTTGCTCGTCACCACCCCTCTGCCTTCCCCCTTGCCTGACGTCGCTCCCCTTGTAGTCTCGTAACCCAGGGGGAGCATAAAGGGAGACAAAACACAACAATCTAAGTGCAGACGGTATTGTTGAGTGGAATAACTCAATGGTAATCTTGGCTCCTATGTGCAGCCTACTCACAGGATTTCAGTGTTAATCAGGCAACAGGATTTCAGTGTTAATCAGGCAACATCAAAATAGCTTCAGGTGGTGTGGATCACAGATGGTCTTCTGAGTTTGAAGTGGTATTAAACTCCAGTACCAGTGAGATCATAGGATGGAAAAGTAAAGGAGATACCCATAGTGCAGATCAATAATACAAGGTATAAATTTATGCCAAATACAAAAATGCACACTTACATTAAAAACATATAAAATACGCATGAATCACAATTGTGATATGAAGGATCGACTCGTGCCGTGGCTCACCCCCGCCTCCGCTCAGAGTCTGATGCACTCTGGGGATTCCTCCACGTTCGGCTAGCTGCCTCCCAGTGGTTCTCTGGAGCTTTGCTCCGTCGCGATCTCCAGAGCGCCGCGTCACTTCCGGTTCAGTTTATGGGATGGGCAGTCACTCGGCCCCTCGTCTCTCCTCTGGGCGGTCCTACTCTACGCGTTTCGCCGGTAAATAACGTGGCTTCGTCAGGAGTATGTAGCCAGAGACCTTGTAGCCAGAGACGTCTCAAACTCAAATTACAACTTTCGCAAAGGCTACGGAGATGGGTGACGTCATCCGTAGCCGGCCCTATAAGCTCAGCCTTATGGTGCTTTGCATATGTCGAGATAAAATTGTGATGGAGGACAGACCCTCACTTCCGTGCTAAAGTAGTATACAAATTTGCTAGGAATCAGGATATTGTGGTTCCTTACGAAAAGGATAAACTATTGCAGAACCTGGATGTAGTTCGAGCACTGTCAGTATATCTGGAAGACAGCCAAGCTCAGAAAAACTTCAAGACTGTTTTATCCCCCATCCAAAATAAAAATAAACAAATAACCAGCAAGCTGCCTCTGCTTTCAAGGCCATCATTTCAGGAGCAAAGATTATTGTTCTCTAGGCAAAGTTCCACCTCAGACGAATGGAGTTGATTTAACCAGAGCTCTGGCAATGTTTCGGGAGGAAAAGGCTCTGGCCTCTGCGCGAGATATTTGTAAGGCAGCAACATGGTCATCGGTGCACACCTTCTCAAAACATTTATATAGTGCCTTTTTATCCAGGGCACTGTACATTTAGAAACAGATTGTCTACTGCCTGAGGTGCAATTTGGGAGGAAAGTTTTACAAGCCGTAATTCCTTCAGCTACAATGGATGTACCCACACAATCTACTTAAAGCAGCAATACTACTGCCCTCTTTTTTTATGTGTAATGTGTTTCCCCCCCACCCCTCCTCTGGGAGATTTCACTGCTACATGGTGTGGTGCATACCTGCTGGCTCACAGTAGATCTGAGTCTCCTGCGGTGTTGTGGAGGTCAGAACAGACTTCTGGGGTAATAACTGATTAGTACTCACGGTGAGCGCCTCCCTCTCTTGCAGGCCCCAGGGATGTGGGGGACAATCCCTACAGGAGAACTTCTTTACCCCTCCCCTGATAGATTGCAGTCTCAGGCAGGAAGGTATAGTAAAAAACGAACACTTTATTGTACACTGCAGCTCTTACAGCATTCACAGCAGCAGGCAATTCTTGAGGCTTTACCCTCAGGATGTACCCTGGACCTTCACTCCAAGCGAAGGGGCCCTGAAGCAGTCATTGATCTTCCCTTACTCCCTGGTGAAGTAATAGGTATAGTCTCCCACTCCACTCCCGTTGGGGAGGGAGTACAAACTGACAGTGCCTTGCACAGTTGTTGGGGTAGACCAGCCTCTCTCAAGGGTAGAGGCAACTCACTAAGTTTGGTACTGCAGCCCCTTAAGTAAAAGAAAAGCAGGAATCAGGTCTGAGCCCTTGATTGGAAACACAGGCCTAGTTGCACCGCCTCCCTGTGACTCACTGAAGCTGCTGGGGGTGGGTAAAACCCAGGATTCGTCCTGGCAGGCCTGCTCTTACCAGACCAAGAAAAACCGTCTGGCGACTCCAGGTATAAACACCTTGTGGCTGATAGCCTATATATGGTTGATAAGTAGAGCAAGGAATAAAAGCCTAATGGAGGCATGGGGTTAAGGCTGTGTGCAGTCCCGTTCCCAATGTATGGCGATCGGCTGCAGATGCACAGCTACACGGATGGAGTGGATACTCACGATGGTCCGTCCCCGCTGACTCCTTTAGAAAGGGCAAACTTGCCCGAAACGCATGGGAGGAGGTCTCCTAGTCATGTCTTGTTAGTATCTGTTTTATGTAGTTCAATAAATTGATTTTACCATCCTACCTGGTGAGTCTGACATCTATAGGAGCCTCGCTGGCATCGATCTTCCATCTTCCTGCTCTTACCAGGGCTTACTGCCAGGAGAAGGGCAGACTAGTAGCCAAAAAGCAGCCATGGCTACATATGTAAATGTAAAGCATGTGACTATGTATAATTCAAAATGTATTACCTGAGCTGGCTGTCGTCTGCTGCTCCTGTTATGTAACTAAAAATTCTGATTGACAGTCATTATTAGGCAGACAATCAATCCTTCAGTTAGTATAACTCGGCAATTACAATGTATCCTTTATATTACTAAGAACATGATTGTTACAGTTTACAGCTCAAACTGCTGGGAACATTGGAAACAAATGATCACAAACAGGAAAGTGTTTGAGAGGTGGGCTAAAACCTGCTACAGACATCAAAGGATGCTTTAAAACTAATAACAAATTAAGAGTTACATTTAAAAAAATAATTTTATAAAACAGTCACTACTCTCTAATACTGGGAACTGATTTATTGGGGGGGGGAAACTTCATGTTTTTGCTGTGTTAACTGTTTTGGAGCATGCCAGCTGTTGTTCCAAATTAAAGTTTGTGATTAATTTTGGTGCCTTTTCAATAGTCCTGTTAGAACCAATACATGTGCACAAGGTTCCAATAAAAAAAATATATATGTAATATATATTTATTTGTTTGTGATGCCCACACCAGGTTGCAGTCTCTTTTAGTCCCAATTTAAGGCAGGAAACATAGCATTTCTCTCTTTGGGGTTTATTTACAGGGATTAAGTTATACATCAACAGGCCCACCATCCCTTTATGTCAAACCAATACATATAAAGAACACCTATTCCCTTTAGGGAAAATAACTCATCTTTGCTTCAGCACTTTCTAATGAATGCTGGCCAACTATACTGGTTCTCAGCTTAAAACATTTATTACCATATGCACCCCACATGAACAGTCGTAAGCACACCAATATAGTGTCTCTCATCTGTTAGTCCATTGGAGCAGACGTCCCCGCTTGAGCACGGTCTTGCGTCCTTCCTTCCTAGGGGAACTCGGCCCAACGTGAGCTCAGAGAAACTCTTCTGTAAATACAATGCCAAGGACAGGACATCCCCGCTTCAGCACAGTCTCTCGTCCTTCCTTCTTCCTGGGATTAATGACCCTGGCAGTCCCTGCAGGCTCCGTGACAACCGTCCAGCAGATCTAGGGGTCTGTGCCAGCTTCCACAGCTTGGGAGGATGCTTCTCTGTCCCCTTCTCTGGGACTGCAATCTCTGACTCTCTGTGTCACTCTCAGCATGGCAGCTTCCTGTGTCTTTTAAAACACTTCCTCATTTAAAAACTCCATGAGCAATTAGGAGTTTAGCCTTCTCAATTAGGCAGCAGCAGCTGCTGGCTACTCTAGGGGATTAACGCTCGGAGAGCTAGAAAGGTCCCTTACTGCACTGTACCAGCCCTGAGGACACTGATAGTATCACAATATATATATATATATATATATATATATATATATATATATATTTACAGTGTTCGACAAACCTATACATTTGAACGCCCCGGGCGAGTGGATTTAACATCGTGGCGAGCTCCTATTGGCCCAAGCAGCACACGTTTGGTACTAGGTGGCGAGTAGATTTTTTTGTTCGGCGAGTAGATTTTTTGGTGATTTGTCGACCACTGTATATATATATATATTGTGTGAGAAAAAAAGATGACCCCGCATCCATGGGACAAATTAAGGCAACTCTACAACCGACTTTTCTATTATAAGAAATTTTAGATGTAGTCATCTGTCGGTGGTGCTATAAGGGCATAAATTATTACAGAAAAAAAGGGGAAAAGAGCCTCAATGAAAGCACTCTGGTATGCCTGACAGTACAAAACCACAATGTTTATTGAAAAAGTTACAGAACATAAAGTAAAAATTAAAGCACAGAAAATTTAAAACAAGGCATGGATCCCCTGAGAAGTGCAAACTTGATTAACCCTCAATTCAGGGAGTTACCCTGAGAGACAATACAGGAGTCTAATTAGACATATACATGCTTAAGAGTACCTGACAGGGTGTAAATGATACAGCTACTAACAGACATAGGACGGTGGCTAAATAAGATGGCTGATGGACTGAATAACAGAATGCAGCAGTCTCCCTAAATCTGGGGACAATTGTAAACCATGACAATAATAGCAGACTAACTGTGAAAAAACACATACATAGTCAGAAAAAGCACACCTTGGTCTGTAGCAGCAAATATGTGATACTTCACCTCATGTCAGGTACTCAGCACAGTCTTGGAGGAATCAAGGAACAAGGCTCACAGCACATAAGTATGTCCTAGAGAGGGGACAAAACAGGGGATCCTGCCACTGGACCTGCTCCTACGCGTTTCGGCCTTAGCCTTCAACTGGGAGTGGTCATATATATACACAGATGTGTATATATATATACACACACACACACACATTTCAACAGGAGCTATATGTTTTTTCCTATCACAATTGCATGCCATCTAATCGGGCTTATCCAACATCCACTCGGTAACGTCACTCTCTAAATCTAATTTTGAACTCATCTGCTCTTAATAGCAATGTTTTTCAGTTGGAACAGTTCCTTCTAATCCTGAGGATCTGTCTGACTTGGATACCCTTCACCAGTGACCTAGGGTAGCAACTATCCGCCCTCAGTAAGCTATTGCCTGCATTATTTTTCATATAGATGTCACTATGAATAATTAAATCCTCATTGACTTTGATAGTAACATCTTAAAAAAAAAATCTATATTTAAAAGCATGACTGTTGCTGGTAAAGCGTAAGTTTGTGTCATTATGATTCACCCACTCAACAAAGCTATTAAATTCCTCAATGGTTCCATCCCATATCAAATCAACAAACCTTCAATAGAATACAATATTATACCTGAAGGTGTTAAACATCGCCAAACATGTGGAACTTCTCCCACTAACCCTTAAAGTGGTTGGCGTATGATGGGGACAAACGTTGCCCTCATTGCAGTTCTGAGTGTCTGAAGATAGAAAACCCCCAAGCAAAAGAAAGCGGATCTGTGACGGTGCACAGTTACTATGTAACTTCACATAAAAGACCTATTGCTTTTAAACCATCTGGATAACAAATGGAGAGTACAATGAAACTACATCCATGGTTGCCCATAGATATGTTTTATCCGAAGAAATATTATTTATTAATAAGAAGTGTCCCTTAAAAATGCAGGTAGTCCAAACACTAAAGGCAGTAATAATCCGTCCACATACTCAGATAACCACTCATTAAAGGGAACCTATCCCTGAGACAATTGGTCTTCCTGGGGGCCGTTCGATACTCTTATGGACATTGGGTAAGCTATGGAAAATAGGTATAACAGCTTTATCAATCAAAATATAATTCCATTCCTTCTCTGTTAATATCCCCAAGTCCGAGGCCTTATCTATGAGCAAATGTATTTCTTTCTTCTTTCCAAACTAGGGTATCTGGCACCTTGATCTGAACGTTGATTCAAAGCCTCTGTGGTAATCACATTTGTCAAGCACAACCACACCTTCTCCCTTGCTAATAATTAATATTTAGCATATTTGTCAGCTCTATCAAAGCTTCCCACTCCTGATAAGTCAAATTACATTTGTCCCACCTGCCTGTCAGAGTTTTTTTTCTCCAAATCTCTCTCAACCAATCTTTTATATTATTCAATGTTAACATTACTATGTTGTACCGGGTAAAAGATGAACCTGGCTTTCAGACAAGAGCTGCGTACCCTACGAGGCTCAACAGCCTCCTCTTGGATACCTTCCATAGATAGTGTCTCCAAATCTTGTACAGCGCGTTGATCCCTGAAATCCAGCGTGCAGCTCCTGTATCCTATCCTCCTCCACAGAAGAAACATCCTTACGAATCAAACTGATCATTTGCAGGTGTAGCAAAAAAAGGTCAGAGGCTAATTAGACAAATTAAGCACATTAGTCTCTGCTTGTAGTTATGTCCTCCTTGTATACGATCACCTCTTTCCCCCTCTAATGGTCTCTTTAATGCACTTTTGGTGTTTCTTCTCCACTGGAGGTCTCTAGACCACTCTGTATCTTGCATTGTCTCTGCTATCGTTGTCCTCTCACCTGTGGAGAAATGCTGCCAGTATTTCAAGGTACCATTGTCTTGTTTTAACAAATGCTAATTTCAGGTCATGTCTTGTATTCCAACCCATGAATGCAGCCAAAAAAACATGGCTTTTGGGTAACATGCAAGTCAATATAGACCACAATGGTTATTTGGAATACCAGCACAGCATAGTAGTAGCAACAACGGGGTAACGTATTATGTCCAAAGAGCAAACATAAGCCGGACGTTTCGGTCCCCAGTGGGACCTTCTTCAGGGGTGGTTCTGTTGGATTACCAGATACTAGAAGCAGAACACAGCAGGTTTCTTGTTTTCTTGAAGAGTTTCTAAGTAAACAAAGGAATGAGGAAAGTAAATTGGGTAGGATGGGGCACACTTATGCTGCCTTTTCACCTATTTTAGTCCTGTTTATATAAAATGTTGCAATGATTTAATTGTACTCGTTTGTAACCTGTTTACAATGAAACTAGTGGATATTTTACTTTTCTAACTACCATCATTTATTTTTCCTAGAATTTATTCACTATTTTTTAAAATGACCCGATCACAAAGTTCTATTCTATTATGTTAATGTGTGTGTATATGAATTACAAAAATATACTGACATCAAAAGAACGTTATGGGTCTCTCTCATACTGTATGAGGACGGTTGGAAATGCAACTTTGCATTGACGTTACATTAGAAAACATTATACACTGTGTTCAAAAAAAAACAGGACCCCCTTTCTTTTTCATAATATCTTGCAGAAAAATCACAACATTTTCATAAAAATGTGAGCAATTATAGTTCTATCTTAGTAGTGTAACCCTTCTTACCCAGTTCTAAGGGAGGTCACATCAGATTAGTTATGTACATTGGCAGTGCTCTGTCTCTCAGCCCTCTACTGGGCATGGATGAAAGTATGGGAAAAAGATGGGCGGAACATTTATCAAAGAAAAAGTTGCTTTATTGACAGCCATCTAAAACACTTCACAGGTATTGACACATGTTGTACCTTGACGGAAACTCGTAGCAAACAATAATACTTGAGACTTCATCCCCCGATAGTTTCGGGTCCTAACTAGGGAAGGTGCATGACTTGAATGCCTATCACAAAAGATAGAGTGAGAACTGCTTGCAGGGAGGTTAGAATACTATGAGAACCTACGGGACAGGTAGGTTCAATGTGAACACAGGTTGCAGTATTGGCAACTCTATGAGGCAGTGGCGGTCAGGCTGCGTAGGGGCAACCCTGTGAGACCAGGACAATCAGCATCTCTCTCACACAAACGTAGGAACCCCATTCTTTGAACAGGTGCTTGTTTAGAAGGGGCAAATTACTAACTGGAAAGCAGTAACGGTTGACAGGAGGACACATCTTCCTTACTTAATACATATTACTAAACACACAAACCTATGTAAAGGACTCACAGTGAGGACCCCCAGTCTGAACTCTGAAGAATCTGCTTCTAGAACATAAGGGGTAGCTAGAAATAACCTTACATTGACATCATATATCACATGATGGGGGTAACCTGAGTGAGCACACACAAATTAGGGAACCCACACAACCTAAGGCAATAAACCCCTTACAGAAATTAGTAGTCCTCCAAGACTGGGCTACAGAGGGGGCGGCAAGAGGGAAAGTGTAGCAGCACTGCTGCTTTCCTTTTTTTAAATAGATGTGGGATTGAAGCAGGGGGTCTCTACAGCTGAACTGCATTCATTTTGCTCTGGGGACCCCCTGCTTCCTGAGATACCTACCTCCTTAGGGGGTGCAGTGTATCTCCTGCTCAAGTTCAAAGCCCCTGGTCACATGGGCCAATATGAAGCCGCCTATGACATCACAGATTCTATTGGGCCATGTGAAACCTGAGCAAGATACTGGCACCTCTAAGGATCTAAGTATCTCATGAAGCAGCGGGTCCCCGGATACATAATTAATGCGGTTCAGCTCTGGAGACCCCCTGCTTCCTAACTGGGGGGAGGGGGGGAGTGAGAGAGGGGTTGGCATCCTTAATAGTGTTTGCCTAAGGGTGCACATAACCTAGGGAAAGACCTGGCTGCAGTAAAGTATTACATTTAAGCATTATTTGTGTAACGGGTATTCCCCCCCCAATCGCAGATACAGTGTGGGGGTGCAGGGAACATACAGTGTTACTCGGTGTTTAGTGCTCTACCTGTTGGCTCACAGGAGGGCTGAGCTTCCGCCACGGGGAACCTGGGGCAATTACAATACTATGGACAACCACTTACTCGGTACAGCGCCTCCACCTGCGATGGCTCCCACCAGAGGGGGAGTGGTTCCTCGCAGGACAATACACAATAACCACGTACAACTGATTTGATAATGAATAATACCTTTACTAACATGCATAGAAGACATATAACATCAACACATAGCAACAGGTGTCCCTCGCTAAGGGTAACCTGACTACGGCGTCTCGCCGGACGCTAACTTGCACTACGGCAGGAGCCCACACTTTATGCGTCACGGCGGACGCTAACACCTTAGGCGTCACGGCGGACGCTAACCTTCCACAGAGTGATCCCACCCCGTGTCCAGTAACCCCAACCCAATGTCTCGCACTCCCAAGTCATATACCAATGTGTGTGTGACTGCGCAGCCACTATGTCTGGTGATAGGCCTTGTTGGTGCACGTGAGTTTGTGGGTTACCTGCCCTGGCTCCAGCCACGGGTGCTGCTATACCACTGGGGTTGAGTCACCGGGATATCCTCCTACGCGTGGGGTGAATTCCGGCGTGGATAATATCACCGCAGCTCTACACCGTCTGTACCTTGGCGAGGGTCTGTCTGCTGCCAGCAGGCCGCAGTCACTGCTTGCTTGGCCTCCGTGAAGATAGTCCAGCTCCCTTTCAGCAACAATCAATATTCTTTGTTTACTACTAACAAATAGATAATGGGGCAGAGTCCCTAACCTAGGGCCTGTCCCTACAACACGCAGCTAGGATGACTCAGGGTTATCTGGGACCTAGGGGAGTACTGGCCTAGTGCAGGAAGTCACTGACTCCTGCACCCTACCTCCTTCCCCTAGCTGCTCCTGTCACCAACTGACTAGTGTGCTCCAAGCCCACCAAATGTATCACTTTGTTGCAAGCAGAGCTCCAGCAGCTCTATTGGCTCCCTGGCGTCATGGGGCTGCTCCAGAGGCTAATGGGACTTGAAGTCCTCTTACAGAGCCCTCCTCTCATTGGCTAGGGCTCCGCGGGCTTTTCTGTCTCGTACTGCGCATGCGCGAACTCCCTGGAGTCCTCCCGGCGTTCTTAGGCCCTGCGCATGCGCAATGCACCTATAATGGCGGTGCCCTGCTCCGTGGACCACCGGGACCGCAGCAACGCGACCGCGGCCTTAACAACGGCCCGATCGCGTCCCCGGCAGCCGGCCCGATCGCGTCTCTGGCAACCGGCCGCAACTCCAGGCAACGCACGGCTCGCGCACCAGCACTCCCTCACTCCCTCGGCGGCCCTGTGCAGCGGAAGGAGGGGGGTCCGTACGGTAAGGGGGACCTGGCTACATCCTCCCCCCGGTAAAATCCCCAACGCCCTCGCTTGGGACACAACTCAATGTAACTATAAACAGAAGTTATATAATGAAAATGCATTTGAAAACATAACTTAGCACATGCACGAGTTGGAGGGTACCTGACTCTTTGGCTCCGTCGGAGTTGTTCTTCTGCCACTCCCTCGGGGGAGTAATAAACACAGTCCTGAGGCTCAGCCTCTTCCCTTGAGGGGAGAAATGTCTCTGAACAGTCTCTGTTAGGCACAAAGCTCGGGCTCTGTGGATCCAAAGGCTGGCCTGTTGGTGTCACTTTAGTAGGCGTTGGCCTACGGGGCCCTTTACCCGTAGCTCCTCCGGGAGATGCCCCTTCTGTGGAGCAGTCCCTTTGAGAGGGTCCTTCCATAGGATCTTCAGGAGTTTCAGAGTGGGTCTCGTTATCGACAGTCTCTTGACCCATCTCTGATGAGTCGGGCTCACCATTGAGCGGTGTGGCCAGTATCTCCGTCTCTTCATCTTCCACTTGTGGAATGGGGAGAAGATGATTACGGTGCCATACCTTTACCCGGCCGTCAGTGTCTTTGATGCGATAGACTGGGAGGCCAGGCATCTGGGATTCTATTTCATACACTCCGTCTCTCCATCGGTCGGCCAATTTGTGTTTTCCCGGAACTCCCAGATTGCGAAGCAACACAGCATCCCCAGGACGAAGTTCCCGATATTTGACTTATGATCGTATCACCTTTTATTGTCCGCGTTCAGCTTAGCTGTATACTTCTCAGCCTGTTGATAGGCCTGCTGCAAGCTGTCTTTGAGCCTTTGTACGTATTTGAAATGGGTAGCGTTGTGTATCCCATCTGTCGAGACGTGAAGGCACACATCCACTGGCAGTCTCGCCTCTCGCCCAAACATGAGGAAGTATGGGGAGAATCCAGTTGACTCGTGTCTGGTACAGTTGTATGCATGCACCAAGGCCTCCACATGTCGACTCCATTCAGTTTTCTGAGCGCTCTGCAGAGTTCCGAGCATGTCCAGTAAGGTTTGATTAAATCGTTCTGGCAGGGCATCTCCTTCGGGGTGATACGGAGTTGTTCGTGATTTGGCAATATTCAGCATTTTGAGCAGTTCTCGAATCAGCGTGCTCTCGAAGTCTCGCCCTTGGTCGGAGTGAAGGCGGTTGGGAAGACCGTAGTGCATGAAGTACTTCTCCCATAATATTTTTGCCACGGTGATGGCTTTCTGATCTTTCGTGGGGAAGGCCTGGGCATACCTGGTGTAATGGTCCGTGACGACCAGCACGTTGTATATTCCCCGGCTATCAGGCTCAATGCACAGAAAGTCCATACACACAAGGTCCATGGGGCCAGAACTTTTTAGATGACCCATGGGGGCTGCTCGTGTAGGCAGAGTCTTGCGCTGTATACACCTAGTACAGCGGCGACAATGACGTTCAACGGCCTCTCGCATCTTGGGCCAGAAAAAGCGGTCTCGAACCAACCCAAAAGTCTTGTCTATACCAAGATGTCCATGATCATCATGTAGAGACTTCAACACCAGGTATTGTAAGTTCTGAGGGAGGACTAGTTGTCGCCTATCCGGGTGGTTGTGGTATTGCACCACCCGATAGAGTAAGCAATTGTCTATTTCGAATTTGTCCCATTCCCTCATAAGCAAGGCCCCCAAGTCACGGGGCGCGCGTTTCAGAAGGGCTGGCTTCTGCTTTTCAACTGACAGGGTCTCGTATTTGGTAGTCTACCAGATCCTTCCACCGTAACACCTTGTCATGCGTGATGTTCATCCCTTTTGGGTCGCAGTAGGCGGCGGGTGCAGCCTGCGACCGGCATCCCAAGGAGTCGGCCACTCTTAATTCCGAAAAGGCCACTTGGTCGTTGACAATGGCGGCCATGCTACACATGGCTCGCACTCCGGGTCCTGGGAGTTCCTCCCATTCCTCATCATCTGGATTGGCACTTAACCCGGGTCGTCGGGATAGAGCGTCAGCCCCTATATTCAAAGGCCCCGGCTTATACTTCATGGAGAACCTGTAGCTGTTTAGAGCGGCCAGCCAGCGGTGTCCAGCAGCGTCCAATTTAGCCGAGGTGTTGACGTAAGTGAGAGGATTGTTATCCTCGAAGGTAACACCGTACAGGTAGTCGTGGAGCTTCTCGGTGATAGCCCACTTGAGAGCCAAGAATTCCAACTTGTGGACGGGGTATCTCTGCTCACTGGGTGTCAGGCTGCGGCTGATGTAGGCTACCGGCCGAAGACCCTCAGGGTGTTTCTGGTGCAGGACGGCACCCAGTCCATTGAGACTGGCATCCACGTGCAGAACGTATGGCTGTTCGGGATCAGCATACGCAAGCACCGGCGCTTCAGTCAGACACTTCTTCAACTTCAGGAAGGCTCGCTCACACTCAGACGTCCATTTATCCCCAAACGGTTGGCGTGCCGATACAGCCTTCCTACCGGTCTCTGCGGGGTATATCTTCAACAGATTGTTCAGGGGTTTAGCTTTACTAGAGTACCCTTCCACGAAGCGACGGTAATATCCACAGAATCCCAGGAAGGATCGCAGCTCGGTGACATTTTCGGGACGAGGCCAGTTCACTACTGCTTCTACCTTTGCGGGGTCGGTGGTGATCCCTTGGGCGGACACGATGTGTCCCACGTAAGTCACTGAGGTATGGCAAAACCGGCACTTGTCTAGGGACAATTTCAACCCTTTGTTCCCCAGACGGTCGATCACCTTAAGTAATCGCTCTTCGTGCTCTTCCAGAGATCTTCCGAAGACGATGATGTCGTCCAGGTATACCAAACACTCCCGCGGGCTCATGTCCCCGATAGTCTTTTCCATCAGCCGTTGGAAGGTGGCAGGCGCCCCACATATACCTTGGGGCATACGTGTAAATTGGTAGAACCCCAATGGGCAGACGAAAGCTGTTTTCTCCTGATCTTCCGAATTCATAGGTACCTGATAGTACCCGGATCGGAGGTCGAGCACGCTGAACCATTGACTTCCATTCAGTGCATTCAGTATTTCTTCAATGCGCGGAAGGTTGTACTGATCCGGTATTGTACGATTATTCAGAGTTCGATAGTCGACACACAGTCGTACGGATCCGTTCTTTTTATGCACCACCACTATGGGGACGCATAGGGCCCCCGAGACTCCGTCAAAATCCCGGCATCTTCCATATCGTGAATGGCGTTCCTCACATCGTCCACATCCCGCGGGGCGATGCGACGAGAGCGTTCTCGGAACGGGGTGGTATCACTCAGTCGAATGGTATGTTGGGCGCTGCGACTGCACCCCACATCCATCTCACTCGTGGAGAATACCTGTCGTCGTTGGTTCAACTGGGTTGCTAGCCGCTCCTTCCACTGAGTGGGCAGCGTCGACTACCCGAAGTTGAAGTCCAGCTCGACTAACCGCTCATCTACGGCCACCGTGTTCACCTGAGGTGTGGTTACTACCGGGCTGACCGGATATATGCCACCCAACTTCTGACCCGCATCAAAGTCCATTGGGAAGGGGGAGATATTCTGCACATACACGTGGGTTCGGAGTGGGATCTTAGTTGCCCACTCCCTCACTTCAGGTAGTATCTTATACCCTCTCTGGACTTCTTCTTCCGGGGTACTCTCCAGAGAGAAAAGCTGATCGCCCCCATCTCGTTCAGGATAATAACACCAGACGGGCATTCTTTGCACTCCTCCTGGTAATATGGTCGTCAGTCCGCATTGACGATTGTATAGATCCCCGTGTCGTTCCAGGGCATATATCCGTTGGCACTCTTCTCGTAGGACTGGATCTAGGAGGGCGGTGGCTAGCGGCAACTCGTTAGTCTCCTTCAGGTACACTCGGATCACCGCTTGTACTATATCGGCGTTGGTGCCTAAGATGATCGTGTACTTGCACTGGTCCTGGGGCTCCGGGCATACCAGGGCCGCTACATGCATGGGGTGTCTTTTGCCGGTATTCAGCTAGAGTATTTCCATTTGAACCCTTACAATCCCATCGATGGGGTAGTCTTCAATACTTAGCCCCCGTACGGTCACATGGTCGGCCGCTCTCAGAGTGCAGTGTCGGAGGTGCTGTTCATAGAATGGCCGGTATATGATGGTCACTTGTGACCCCGTATCCAGTAGAGCCGACTCATAGATCCCTTCTAGCAACACCGGTATGATAGCTGCAGGGCCTACTTGGCTGTAAGCTTCCCGGTTGGGAGCGTCATCCCCTGCGTCGGCACCCACAGGGGCATCGGTGGTTCCCTGAGGGATCTCCACGTCATCCCCGGCGGTTTGTACTCGACATACCATCGACCGAGCAGGGTTTCTTCGATCGGGATTTTTGTCCTCAGGGAGGTCATCCCTTTCTGGGCAAGCCCGGGTGAAGTGGCCCTTTTTACCGCAGGTATAGCAAAGGAGGTCCCTTGATTCAGAGCGGTCCCTGTACGAGGAAGATGATTTTTGGGCGGGACTAGCTTTAGAGGCCGAGCCTTTAGTTGCGACTTCCTCGTCCTGGGTCGGGGTGTTCTTGGCCTTGGCCCCAGCGGCCTTAGCAGGGTCACGGGTGGAAGGCTCCTTAACCTTGGCGGGAGTATGCAACCGGGCGTAGGCCTCATGTTCTTTTATCTCATCCATTAACTCCTCCCAGGAAGGGGGATCCCCTCGCATCAAAGAGCGCTTCATCATGATTACAATATGATGTTCGGATAGAGCTCCTCTCAGAAATTGCTTACGGCAATATTCATCCACTTCGGCAGCCGTAATACTTTTCCTTTTTCGCATCTCCCACAAGACTGCTTGAATTCACTGTAGGAAATCAGATAGCTCCTCTCCGTCTTTCTGGCAAAGATTGAAATACCGCTTCATCAATTGCCCTATGTCCTCGGTTCTGATTTTATGGACAGTTCAGGATAGACAACAATACAGCAAGAACCGGTTGACGTCGTGAGCCACAAGCTGGACGGACCCTGATCTTCAGTTATATCCTTCCCTATACTCACTAGCACGGAGCAATACTCCCGGTCTGCATCCTTACGTCGCTCTAACACCCTTATTTTGACAGCATCCCGGATATATGGGTGCTGCCTCAAGGCCAGTTGTATGGATGAAGACGGCGTATCAACAGGGACCCGGCTCACCGCGAGTGTGTGAAACGGCGGTACTTGTAGCTCCATGGCCCAATCACACACGTCTGAGCGTGAGGGGGACGGTAATGGTGGTGACATTTTGAGAAAATAAATGGAACAGGGCACCCCAGGTCTAAGATCTCAGCAGCGCCTCCAAATGTAACGGGTATTCCCCCCCAATCGCAGATACAGTGTGGGGGTGCAGGGAACATACAGTGTTACTCAGTGTTTAGTGCTCTACCTGTTGGCTCACAGGAGGGCTGAGCTTCCGCCACGGGTAACCTGGGGCAATTACAATACTATGGACAACCACTTACTCGGTACAGCGCCTCCACCTGCGATGGCTCCCACCAGAGGGGGAGTGGTTCCTCGCAGGACAATACACAATAACCACGTACAACTGATTTGAAAATGAATAATACCTTTACTAACATGCATAGAAGACATATAACATCAACACATAGCAACAGGTGTCCCTCGCTAAGGGTAACCTGACTACGGCGTCTCGCCGGACGCTAACTTGCACTACGGCAGGAGCCCACACTTTATGCGTCACGGCGGACGCTAACACCTTAGGCGTCACGGCGGACGCTAACCTTCCACAGAGTGATCCCACCCCGTGTCCAGTAACCCCAACCCAATGTCTCGCACTCCCAAGTCATATACCAATGTGTGTGTGACTGTGCAGCCACTATGTCTGGTGATAGGCCTTGTTGGTGCACGTGAGTTTGTGGGTTACCTGCCCTGGCTCCAGCCACGGGTGCTGCTATACCACTGGGGTTGAGTCGCCGGGATATCCTCCTACGCGTGGGGTGAATTCCGGCGTGGATAATATCACCGCAGCTCTACACCGTCTGTACCTTGGCGAGGGTCTGATAGTCCAGCTCCCTTGAAGATAGTCCAGCTCCCTTTCAGCAACAATCAATATTCTTTGTTCACTACTAACAAATAGATAATGGGGCAGAGTCCCTAACCTAGGGCCTGTCCCTACAACACGCAGCTAGGATGACTCAGGGTTATCTGGGACCTAGGGGAGTACTGGCCTAGTGCAGGGAGTCACTGACTCCTGCACCCTACCTCCTTCCCCTAGCTGCTCCTGTCACCAACTGACTAGTGTGCTCCAAGCCCACCAAATGTATCACTTTGTTGCAAGCAGAGCTCCTGCAGCCCTATTGGCTCCCTGGCGTCATGGGGCCGCTCCAGAGGCTCATGGGACTTGAAGTCCTCTTACAGAGCCCTCCTCTCATTGGCTAGGGCTCCGCGGGCTTTTCTGTCTCGTACTGCGCATGCGCGAACTCCCTGGAGTCCTCCCGGCGTTCTTAGGCCCTGCGCATGCGCAATGCAACTATAATGGCGGCGCCCTGCTCCGTGGACCGCCGGGACCGCAGCAACGTGACCGCGGCCTTAACAACGGCCCGATCGCGTCCTCGGCAACTGGCCCGATCGCGTCCCTGGCAACCGGCCGCAACTCCAGGCAACGCGCGGCTCGCGCACCAGCACTCCCTCACTCCCTCACTCCCTCGGCGGCCCTGTGCAGCGGAAGGAGGGGGGTCCGTACGGCAAGGGGGACCTGGCTACATCTGATACTCTAATAAATATTCTTGGGAATTGGTGACGGCATGATGACTTCATCAAGTGCATCGTTACAAAAGGGTGTGCAGCGAAGAAGATAAGCACGTTATAGGAGACAGAGCAAAAATTATGGTCTGAAACGCTTACATAAAATGTGTCCTGATAAAAGATGATTGCTAGGAGAACTGAAAAAATGAATTGGTAAAACAGCATATCGTTCAGGAGTGGAAGCAGCTGGATCAACACGTTATTGATTATGCAATCAGACAGTGGCGTTCTCGTCTTCCAGTGTGCGTTTCAGCAGAAGGAGGCAATGAGGGAACAGAGGCACAAGATACCAGAGCATGGAGTCAAAATATCTTCAGCAGGAGAGGTGCTTAACCTTATAGAGTGTGTCCGCACTCATCAGCATATAGAAAAGGTCAAAGGAAAGGCAAGCATATCACTCACCGTTAGTAGTTTCATCCAGATTTGTATCCAATTGTACACATAGCTTTGGTGATGCCAAAAAGTTTCCTTAATTCAGAAAAGGAACATAACACGCATAGGGTGACCAGATTTTCAAAATGAAAAACCGGGACACATTAAAAAATTATTTATAAAACAAATTACATTACGTGACGCACCCCGTTGCCATGACAACGAGACATTGATGTCAGGCGGTTACATGTTGCCATAACTATGTGGCATCACGTGATGCCTCAGCGCCATAATGCTTCCCGTTGTCATGACCCACACACATCAGAGCCACTGACCCACACACCCAGAGCCACTGACCCACACACCCAGAGCCACTGACCCACACACCCACACCCAGAG
Organism: Ascaphus truei; assembly: GCF_040206685.1. Classification (NCBI taxonomy): domain Eukaryota; kingdom Metazoa; phylum Chordata; class Amphibia; order Anura; family Ascaphidae; genus Ascaphus; species Ascaphus truei. The sequence continues at coordinate 272,239,619 of NC_134487.1, read as the reverse complement.
TCACTGACCCACACACAGAGCCACTGACCCACACACACAGAGCCACTGACCCACACACAGACACATACAGAGCCACACACACACACTCACAGAGCCACACACACACAGACACATACAGAGCCACACACACACAGACACATACAGAGCCACACACACACACACACACACACACACACACACACACACACACACACACACACACACACACACACACACACAGAGCCACACACACACACACACACACAGAGAGACACACACACACAGAGCCACACTCACACAGAGCGAGCCACATCTCGCAGCGCCCCCGCATCGCGCGCCACTGCATCCTGCTTCAAGAACCGGGACCAGGGCCAAAAACCGGGACATCACCGGGATGGACCGGCAACCGGGACAGGAATGAAAAAACCGAGATTGTCCCGGCAAAACCGGGACATCTGGTCACCCCAACCACACAGCAAGCGAGGTTTCAGGCCTATACACAACCTTTCCTCGGGTAAGTGTCACACTTATAATAAAGGTAACTTTTTTGTATCGCCGTAGCTATGTGTACCGTTTGATACAAATCTGGATGAAACGACTAACAGTGAGTTATGCGCTTGCTATAGATTCGCGTGCTGCCTTTCCTTTGACTGTTTCTTTCAGCAGAAGGAGGACTTTTTGAACACACATTTTGAACCATACCTTGAACTCAAACTTTAAAGTTGTTTTAGTGTTTCAGATTAGGTTATGTAGCAACCCTGTGGGTTCCTAAACGAATCTAAGGGGTTAATAGAGGGTTAATCCTGGTAATAGCCTTAGATCAATGTTGCAAATGGCTAGAATGCAAATGTTGCAAAGTGATAAAGACTGAGGGACACAATGCAAGAAGAATGGGGAGAAAGAGAGAGACACACTCTGTCTGGTGCCCACCCTGCATCCTCTGCCAGGATAGTGAGGTAGAGAGGCCCAATGTAAGTATATGTGTGTGCATGTTTTTTTTGGGGGGGGGGGGTTAGGTAGTGTGTGTATTTGTGGAGTAGAGTGTGCATGGGGGGGGGGGAGTAGTGTGTGTTAATTTAGCGGGGTAGAGTGTGTGTGTATTTGGGAGGGGTCGTGTAGGTGTTTTTTTGGGGGTGTCGTGTATGTGTATTTGGGGTGGGGGGGTAGTGTACGTGTGTATTTGTAAATGACACTGTTTTGCACAGAAAAACAATGAAAAAAACTACTTTGTCATATGTTAATGCTTATACAGTATATACCTATTAGTGTGTGTACAGTATATGCATGTGTTTGTGGGGGTGTAAAATTCATGCATGTGTTGCGGTTTTTGGAGAAAGACATTTTTTTATGTAGCCCCTTTCCCCCCCATGTCTATGGAAACTACCTGCGCTGCCGTTACCTGAGTGGCTAACAGGAAGCCTGATCCTCCGCTGAAGGGAGCCTGGGGTGATCTTGTTTGCTAGCACACAGAGCCTCCACCTGAGAAGAATCCTCACACAGTAGGATGACTCCTCCCAAGACAATACAGCAGTAAATACACACCAGGGTATGATAAATAAGTATTTACTGAACACGCACTTATAATAACCAACTATGCAACACAACATACACAGTAATAACACTGAGGAGTATCCCCACAGTACTTAGGGTGCAGTGGCACCTGTATCCCAAGTGTCCTTCCCCAAATGTCAGTCCCCACACAAAAGTGTAGGGAGTAGCGCTACCCTTGAGGACCGGTGGTGCACATGGAATACCTTCCTGGTCTTAGGCCAGACCAGGCCAAACTGTTGCATGGATCCGTCGGAGAGCGGAGTGATCCCACGATGCGATCTCGCCGCTCCTTCCATGAAGGCGTCCCCCTCTGAGGGAGCTCCTGTTGGGCGTGTGTCCCTTTTAAGAGTCTCTTTAAGTGACCTTGTGGTCTGATCCCATACCACAAGCCGCAGAGCGCACACAGCGTGCATCCTGTCCTTGGTGTGCTAACACTCACTAACCAATACTGAGAGAAGCGTCCCTATCTGGGGCCTTCCCTAGAGCAACCACAACCTTATAAGGGCTAGGGGCCTATCTGGGGCCTGGGGGAAAATCTGTCCTAGTCCGGGAGCCACTGGCACCCGGACAATACCTTCCCATTCTCTCTCCTGGTTCGTGCCAAACTGTATCTTCTCTATCTGCCGAGATTCTAGCAGCCATATTGGCTGTGCTGCGCCATGTGATGAGCAGCCCCTGGGGATGCTGGAACATGTAGTCCTTTACGGAGCCTCTCTCTGATGGCCGCTGCACTTGTAGCCTTCTGCGCTTGCACACAGCCTCACAATGGCCATCGGGACTCTATGCGCATGCGCAATCCATGTCCCAAGCATGCGCGTGAACAAACGCGGATGCTGCCTGATCTCAGGTCCGCCCCGGAGCTCCTGAGCGCCAGAGCAGCTCCCTGTGCGCCCACAGTCCCCACCGATGCACCCACTCGCTGCCATCCCCTTCCCGCAGGCCAGGATGTAAGATGGGGTCTGGCTACATTTATAAAATCCTCTTCTTCTTGAGAGGTTGCAGACCCCTGCTCTAGGCTATAGCCTTCTCAGCCCTATGGGAAATCCACCCCTGCTTGTATCAGAGTTTAGTGAAATCGGGGCTGAAGTTCTAGTTATGAAGAGCTTGTTTTGTCACGTCTAACCAGCAGAGTGTGCTGTATACTCACCAGATCATCGTAGCTCCTGTACACTAACCTTTCCTATACTAAAACGAACAATACACAAAGCATAGCTTTATTATTATTTTTCTTTAAAAGCAGGCATCGTGTATATTTTAAGTGTTCTTCTTGTCCCTTTTCAGATTAGTTTATTTTAATTTGGCTGAAGCCTTGAGGGCTTTGTGGTGTATCCTGTTTAACGAATCATAAGCGTAGCTCAATGGCTGATACTATACACCGCATACATAAACCTTGGCCCCCTTGCAGATGCACGTACCAGAACGCCCTCCTACTGTCTCTGTACGTTCTTCCTATCTACAAATTAGATTGTAAGCTCTTCGGGGCAGGGATCACTTTTCCTAAATGTTACTTTTATGTCTGAAGCACTTCTCCCCTTTATGTGTTATTTATATAATTTGTTATTTATATGATTGTCACGTATATTACTGCTGTGAAGCGCTATGTACATTAATGGCGCTATAGAAATAAAGACATGCATACATCAGAAACTTTCTACTGTTTAATCTCAATGTTGTTCAAAGTCCTAGTCATTTTGGAGAAGTTCAGACTTGGCATTTGTTGCAAAGTCTTTTAATTTCAATATTAGTTTTTCAGAGATTAAAATATAGTGTATAGAATTATCTGACCGTCACAAGGTTCTACGTGTACAATGATTAGAAATGGGCACATTGTCTGCCAGACTTAGAATTCGCCACAAAAACACCAAATCTTTGCATTTCCGAATATTTGTCAAATTACCAAAGTTTGGAAAAAAAACTATACAGTGTATATATATATATATATATATATATATATATATATATATATATATATATATATATATATATATATATATATATATACAGTATATATATACAGTATATATATATATATTGTGACATAGTCCAAAGATGTTAGGCAGCTTTCTGCCCCATTTTAGAGCAGAAAGTGCAGGAATAGTTACAAATGATCCGTTCCACAGCTTCCCATTAACTCAGGCAGCTGGATGGAAAATCCAGACCACAGATTACCATGGCTCTAGTTCTCCCTCACCTGCTCTTCTAATCACATGCACAGGTATTTAGAGCAGAGAGGTTTTGCATTTCTCTCTCTCTCTCCTTGGAGCCTGGGGGCTGGGGGTGTCGCTACTCTCCTGCATCCAGTATCGAGGTTGACGGCCTCTCCACGTATGACAGTACCAGAGGATTTGCCTGGACACCACGAACAGATAAGACAAAACAAATGATTACTGCTGTTGCTAAAAGACTGTGCTGTATCTTGTGTCCCTAAATGAGAGAGCATTGTTTTAAGCTGGGGAACCAGTTTAGTTGGCCAGCAGCTGTTAGAGAGACTGATTCTGATGTGTAGTTAGATCCCTGAAAGGGATAGGATTTGCTTATATGATTTTGGTTTTATTTCTTGAAATAACAGTGTGGGAAATATTGTAACACTGAAATGTGTGAACTGCTGAATGAAAGTATCTGAGTACCTCTAACCTACACATGTTAAAGCTGCAGTACCTTACTTGGATGAAAATAAAGCAGGCAGAAGCCTGAGTTAAGCAGCATAATACTTTGCATGATCCTGTTTGTTGTATAATTAACCCTAGAAGACTGTGTCGGGAAGAACCCAGACAGACGTCAGCACTACAAAAGAGGGGCGTTTGTCACATATGGTGGAGAATGCGGGTCGACACTAAAAAGTCTGTGGGTTTGCAAATAAATGCGGGGGTTTAAAATGGCCGCCGAGCTGAACTAAAGTACAGATGCTATGAGTGAAGTCTGTCCCACTGTGTATATCAGTTGTGCTTCTAGCATACACAGAGAATGTGCGAAGTGTGGATGCAATAGCACCCTGAACCCAAACAGAAAACCAAAATGTTTTGCTGAAGAAGAAAAAAAAAAATTGCATCTAGCAAGTGCTGTTTGTAAAGCTAATGCATTTTGCTGAAGTGAGTGAATTTGCAGCTAGCAAGTGCTGTATGCAAGTTGCTGAAGTGAGTGAAATTGCAGCTAGCAAATTGTTCCTGCCGGGTTTCTAAAATGGCCGACGTGAAATGTTTGTTTTGTAATGTATATAATCATGAAAAACAGTGTCCCTTCAGGCCATACGATGATGATGATGATGATGACGACTCGTATGTGGCCCCTGGAGGAGAGCCGTACCCACAGATGAATTTAGTATGCTGGGCCTGTCATAAAGTAGGTCACATGGAAGATGTGTGCCCCAAAATTTTCAAAGACAAACAGCTGCAAAAGCAAGCAACGCCCTATGTGTGCAAGCAAGATGTGGAAGCTGATACCAGTGAGCGTGTGCCCAGTACCACTGATATCTCTGGAGCTAATAAAGCAAAAAGAAAGAAGAAGAAAAAGAAAACTGTCCCTCAAGTCACAGGGGAAGTGACCGAGCCACTTGAACCTGCGCTGTCAGGACATGCGTCAGAAAGGCGCCGAGATGTGCTGCGGACCGGAGTGATCGGCAGAATTGTCACGGGAACAGTGGCAAAGGAAAAGGAGGAGCAAAGGGAAGCTGAATCCTTGAACCAGGATAAAGAGGCTTTGGTTTCTGCACTCCAAGCTGCCCGCCATAATTATGAAGTCCTGTGGCAGGATTTGGTGAAGGAGCGAGAATGTTGGAAGAAGGAGCAAGAATCTAACAATAAGGTGCGAGAAGCGAACGCCGAGTTACAGAGGTGTATACTTCCAGCTTTACAAGAGCACGAGGCTTTGAAGAAAACAGAGTCTCTCTTACGGAGTGAGCTGGAAGAGGTGTCGACTAGTCTGGAAAAGGCCAACACCGTAATTGTCACCATGGATGAAAAACAGATTAAGTCTGACAAATTGATTGCTATCCTAAAACAGAAATACGGGAAGGCTCTACAAGAGGTTCATGCGCTCAGCACAGAGGTGCAACACTTGCGCCTGGAGGGCCACGGTCTGAACACAGAGCTGGGAATATTGAAAGAAACCTATGAGAATGCCCTGAGTAATTTAGAGACTGTAAAAAGAGAGAATGTAAGTCTGACACAGAAAAATTCAGACTTGACTGACCAGATCAGTGAAGGTGATGAGAAGCTTCACCAAGCAGAAAAAGTGGAGAAGCAATTGATCCAGGAAAAGTTAGAAATGCAGGAAGCACTGCAGAATACAGAATCAGCGGCGATCCAGGCGACACAAACTGCAGAGCTCCAAAAAATGGAGGCGCTGATGCAAACCCAGAGCAAGCACCAGATAGAGGTGAAGACCCTGAGGGAGGTCTGGCACGATCAGGTTGAAGAGCTGCAGAAGCAGATGGCTGAGGGCGAGATACAGTGCGCCAAGAGAGAGGAGATCTCCGTCCATCAGGTGGTCTGCCTGACATTGCGCTATGAAAGCGAGATGGCCGATATCTACAAGCAGCTGGACCACACGGCAAATGAGGGGGCCCGGCTGCAGCTGGAGCTGGACAAGACCCAGAAGGAGCACCTGCAGCTGCAGGTCAAGAATAGAGAAAATGAAACAGAGTTAAACCTCGCTCTGAAACAGATGACGGACATGGGAGAAGCGGCTAAAGTGGTTCAGTCGGGCTATCAATCCTACCTCCTAACCAAGCAAGCTGTACGTTCCTATACGTGTATCTTCAATGCTGTTGCAATATTACGATTTGCTATAAAGATGAAGTTGGAGAAAGAGATTCCAAGGCTAAAAGAGACACGGTCACAAAAGGAGACCAGGGAACGTAAACTCAATGCCCTCACTGATGACAAAGAGGAAGGAGAAAGAATTGACTTTGATTGTGCTGCTGTTATTCCAGAAACAGATAGGCACCCTCCTGAGAATATTCTCCCTGATCTGGGATTCAAAAATCCAGATCCTCAATTTCATTTACGTTGTCCAGAAGATTATCAAACTAGTGGACACACCCAGGACACCACAGAAGATGTTTTAGCCAAGTGGGTGGCAGTTCCTGAAAACACAAACTTGTTGACAGATCCTGATGACGTGGTTAATATGGACTACGTTTGTACAGAGGCAACTAGGTCTCCAAAACCCAAAGGCCTGGTAATGGCCACAAAAGGGAAATCAAAGATTGAAAAGAAAAAACAACGAAGGTTAACACGGCGCCTGAATAGTTCCATATCTCACCAATCTGGACCACACTGTGGAGCCAAGGAGAATCCGGTCCAAGGGTCTCATCAGAAGCTAAAGAAACAGTCCAGTCATTTGCAGGTTGCAGCGGGCTATGAAATAAAGTCAAAGGATGCAATAGACTGGAAGTCAAAAAAAAAAAAAAAATGTTTGGGGGAACTGACCGATTTATTTTTTTTATTACACGTGTGGACTATGTCACGGACACTTAACTTTGCAAATAAGCATTTGGTCAATATTACAATGTTATATTGGTTCTCTGTGTTGAAAATGTAGCTAAACTACAAATTAATATACAGGGTTGATGGCCCTTAAGATTACAAGGCTGTAGTATAAGGAAAAAAAAAAAAAAAAAAATATTGGTTGCTTACAATATGGGAAAAAAAAAAAAATGCCCTTTTCGGTTGGTAAATTTATAATGAGGTTCATATTCTAGAGTAGAAAAACCCAGGGAGGTAATAGAAATTGTCTGGTTTTGTGAATATATTTAGCAGATCCTGGGTTGCAAGAATGTGTGCTAGACATTTATTTTTCAAAATAGTTCCCTAATAGAGAGCAAAAAAAAAAAAAAATAAAAAAAAAAAAAAAAAAAAAAAAAAAAATATGTTTGCCAAGTATAGTCTCTTATGACGAAACCTATTGTCCATAATTGCCGTGGAAAAAGTTCATATTCGTGTCATGTGAATACTTAATGTTGTACTGAGGAGTTAGCTCAAGTATTTCAGGTAGGACGCTCACCCCAGTGAGGTCCATGGCCGCTCACCCCAGTAGGTGTGAGCTGGGGAGGGGGATATGTGACATAGTCCAAAGATGTTAGGCAGCTTTCTGCCCCATTTTAGAGCAGAAAGTGCAGGAATAGTTACAAATGATCCGTTCCACAGCTTCCCATTAACTCAGGCAGCTGGATGGAAAATCCAGACCACAGATTACCATGGCTCTAGTTCTCCCTCACCTGCTCTTCTAATCACATGCACAGGTATTTAGAGCAGAGAGGTTTTGCATTTCTCTCTCTCTCTCCTTGGAGCCTGGGGGCTGGGGGTGTCGCTACTCTCCTGCATCCAGTATCGAGGTTGACGGCCTCTCCACGTATGACAGTACCAGAGGATTTGCCTGGACACCACGAACAGATAAGACAAAACAAATGATTACTGCTGTTGCTAAAAGACTGTGCTGTATCTTGTGTCCCTAAATGAGAGAGCATTGTTTTAAGCTGGGGAACCAGTTTAGTTGGCCAGCAGCTGTTAGAGAGACTGATTCTGATGTGTAGTTAGATCCCTGAAAGGGATAGGATTTGCTTATATGATTTTGGTTTTATTTCTTGAAATAACAGTGTGGGAAATATTGTAACACTGAAATGTGTGAACTGCTGAATGAAAGTATCTGAGTACCTCTAACCTACACATGTTAAAGCTGCAGTACCTTACTTGGATGAAAATAAAGCAGGCAGAAGCCTGAGTTAAGCAGCATAATACTTTGCATGATCCTGTTTGTTGTATAATTAACCCTAGAAGACTGTGTCGGGAAGAACCCAGACAGACGTCAGCACTACAAAAGAGGGGCGTTTGTCACAAATATATATATATATATATATATATATTTATTTATTTTTTTTTTTAAAGTGAAACATTTGGAGGGGAAATATGAAACCGAGCGAATATTCTGATAAATTTTAAAAGAAAATGTAATAAATAAATATATTGGAAAAGAAAACACCCCAGGGCAAACAAATATACAGTAGTTGTTTTGGCTTAGAACGTAGGTTAGAAAATATCATCATCTGTCAGCACCAATTGTATTTATTGTCCTATTCACTAAAACTATATCGCAAGCGTTAAAGAAGCGATACGCGAGTTTTTACCGCAGCATTGTCAGCCTCATTTTTGTAATGGTGGCACATGCCAATGAGGGATTGACGTCTGAAGTATTTATTCACATGATTGTGTTACCAACTAAAATCCAATACGTGGCGATATCAGGCTACCACCACAAAATATCGCTTTATCTTATGCAAATAATGTTAACAAACAATATACAGAACCACAGCAAGCTCTTTTTGGGAACCCCTGTTCTCCCACAAAATATATAAGTGTCAAAAAGGAGAGTTATTGAGCGTGGCAAATGTATACAACAAGCGACAGAGAAGCCCAATGCTACATCCAGTATGACAAAAATACACAGTAAAATACTTATATATTCTCTTGAAAAAGGGTCATTTAGTTTAACCCTTTGGCCAAAGCGTTGTAAGCCTGTGAGCCACGACAAGGCAGACCCTGTTCACAGGTCCTAACACTACCAGATAAAATACTAATATACCTCTATTAGGATTAAAATTCTCATTTATCTCTCTGTTGCTCTATGTAAATAATGGCCTCTGTCTCCACTCTCACCTTGGCCCATTGTTAGAAATGATCGCCTCATCTATCCTGCGTTCTAGGGATTTGACGCTTTGTCGTTCCCAAAAAATGATATTTGAAATGTCCAAAACTGACCTGAGACAAGACTCAGTTTGAATCTCAGATACCATAAACCTGTCTCTTTAAATGCAGTGAATACTGTAGTTTCTAATAAAAAAAATAGTTTTTAACAGATATCCCACAATGCTCACTGTCACAGGAAACCAGGACTAACACACCAGCGATCCCCGCGCCAGACAGAACTACAGAGTTCATAAAAGTGAATTTATTGGTAAATGAGAACTGTTTGGAACATAAAACATACACTCCCAACTGGGGTTAACTGGGGAAAACCCTGCAGGTCTAGGTGCAGGGACCTCCGTGACCATCCCATGCAATCTCTACAGGAACTGGACTGCAGGCCTGGAACCGGCACTGGAACTCACTCTAAGGCCGCCCTTATAGTGCTGGCGACGGCGACGCGACCGATGACGTCACCCGTCGCCACTGACAAAAGTTGTAATTTGATTTTTATTTGATTCTGGCGACAAGGCCAGTGACGTCACTAAAAGGGGCTGGCAGCGCAATTTGATTGGTTTAGAGACAGTCACACGTGGCGACTGTCTCTAAAAAAAATCAAATTTACCCGGCTTAAAAATGTTGTCGCTCCGTCGTCATCGCGCTTACTATAAAGGCACGCGACGGAGTCCATGTATTTGTTTCAGAGCGACGTCGCGTCGCCGTCGCAAGGCACTATAAGCGCAGCCTAACATAGACATTGGCACACATGCTTAAGGGCTCGTTCAGGGTGCCTGCTTTGGCATATGGAGGGCGCGCGTCCGCGAGAGCGCGCGTTGCTGGTGTAGGAGACGTCCGATCATCCCCTGCCGACAGCCTGGGCGTTCTGTCGTTCAGTGGGCGTGTCTTTGACGTCACATCCTAATCCTCCCGGCCACAGACAGAGAGCAGGGATGAGGTGTTGCAGCCTTGAAATCATTCTGAAGAATGATTTCATTGGCTGCCTTGGTCCCTGTGACGCTGCTTCAGCTGCAGTAAACGAAATTTTCGTTTACTGAAGCTGTCGTCAGCGGCAACGCCTGGCTTCGGAGGCAGGCCAGTAGCTACCCTGACAACAAGTATTCAATTTGAATACTTTGTTGCTCACGGCAGCACGCACGTCAGCACGGCCGCCCGCCGAAGCCAGCACCTTGAACGAGGCCTAAGACTCTGACTGGAATTCTCATTCAGACATAGAACTAACTAGGGGCTTCCTCCCCACATTTCTTACCCTTGGGCCAGCATAGATACATTTAGGGAGGGCCAAGGCCAGGTGCCTTCAATAGCCCCCTGATTGGTGGATGAAAGTGCAACATTAAAAGAGTTACATAAAAAGAGTAACATGGAAAAGGTCACTCACTGGCAGCTCGCAACATTTCCAATAACACAGAATTAACCCCTGGTCCCTGAACTGCTGGAACCAGGCTACACAACACACACATATATGTGTAACACTGTTTCCCCCACCCTCTGGGAGATTCTGCCATTACATGGGGTGTAGTGCTGGCCCCCTACACGGCCGGGCTCCAGTTAATTAAAAAAAAAAAAAAACCTTTGCGGCGCCAGGTCTCACTGTTGGCAGCGCTGGAAATAGGGTGGGTTAAGGCTTCCGGCGCGCCGGCGTGAGAGGCAGGCCCGGCGCGCGTGGGAGCAGCATTGGGTGACAGGTGCAGCGGGGCCGGCGGCAACTGCTGTTACCAGCCGCCGGGCCCCTCGCAGCACTGCCACCTCCTCCTCAACCCCCCCGCCGCCGTCACACTACCCCCCCTCCCCACCGGGCCGTCCCGACATCCGCCCCTCGCAGCATCGGGCCAGCATCGGCCCCACCCCCGCAGCACACACGTGGCGTGCCTGCAGACGGGCCAGCGGCAACCGCTGTGACCAGCCACCGGGCCCCCTGCTGTACCGCCACCCCCCCCCGCAGCCGCCGGACACCACCCCGCAGCTGCCTGACACCCCCCGCAGCCACCGGACACCCCCACGCAGCCGCCGGACAACCCCACACAGCCGCCGGACACCCCCATGCAGCCGCCGGCCTACCCCAACAGCACCGCCGCCACCACCCACAGATGTAGACACACACATGTAGGCACACACGTACACAGATACACACACACACACACACGTAGACACACACACACACGTAGACACACACACACACGCCTATACAGACACCTATACAGACACACGTATACACACAGCAGACACACGTATACACACAGCAGACACACGTATACACACAGCAGACACACGTATACACACAGGAGACACACGTATACACACAGCAGACACACGTATACACACAGCAGACACACGTATACACACAGCAGACACACGTATACACACAGCAGACACACGTATACACATGTATACACACACACGTATATACACACACGTAGGCACACGTATACACACACACACACACGTAGGCACACGTATACACACACACACGTAGACACACGTATACACACACATACACGTAGACACACACACGTGTACACACACACGTAGACACACGTTGACACACATATACACACACACACGTAGGCACACGTATACACACATATACACACACACACGTATACACACACACACGTAGACACACGTAGACACACACACACACGTAGACACACACACGTGTACACACACGTAGACACACGTATACACGCAGGCGCACGTAGACACGCAGGCGCACGTAGACACGCAGGCGCACGTAGACACGCAGGCGCACGTAGACACGCAGGCGCACGTAGACACGCAGGCGCACGTAGACACGCAGGCGCACGTAGACACGCAGGCGCACGTAGACACGCACACGCACGTAGACACGCACACGCACGTAGACACGCACACGCACGTAGACACGCACACGCACGTAGACACGCACACGCACGTAGACACGCACACGCACGTAGACACGCACACGCACGTAGACACGCACACGCACGTAGACACGTAGACACGCACACGTACACACGCACACACACACACGCACATGTACACGTATACTCACACACATGTACACGTACACACACACATGGAGTCAGACATACACACACACAAACACACACACGTATACATACACATCATGTATACACACACACATGTATACACACACACATGTATATACACACACACATACATGTATACACACATACATACATGTATACACACACACATGTATACACACACACACATACATACATGTATACACACACATGTATACACACACACAAATGTATACACACACAAATGTATACACACACAAATGTACACACACGTACACGTACACACACACACACTTATACACACACACACACACACATACAATGTATACACACAAACATGTATACACACACACAAACATGTATACACACATGTATACACACACACACACGTGTGTGTATACACACACGTGTGTATACACACACACACACTATCCCCAGCACCACCACATCAGCACACCGGTATCCCATGCCTCCCCAGCACACTGGCATTCTCGGCTCCCCACCATTCCCAGCCCCCATCAACACCATCAGCACCCACACATTGGCACCTTCGCACCTCCCCCATCGGCACACCCACATCCGCACCCCCACATCAGCAACAAACCCTCCCAAATCTGCACACCGATACAATCACCATCAGTACAGCCACAGCAGCAGTACCACCGCACACCGCCATGGGCCGCGTGGACCACTCCCCACCCAAATGCCACCCCCACACCACAAACATCCCGGGCAACGCCGGGGCTCTCAGCTAGTATAGAATATATATATATATATATATATATATATATATATATATATATATATTTTGCTGTGGAGGGTTTTTGTCACTTTTTTTACTCACCATAACTTAACTCAGTATTATGGTTGGCCCATCCTTTAGCCTCTTTGCATACCCAGTTAATCAACCCCACACTGATGAGACCCATTAAGGTCGAAACAACTGTCTGTGGGTGGTTTTCTGGGTATGCACCTTAACCCTGGCTGTGCTCAAAGCTGTGACCATGCAGCAAGCTTAAGCCTATAGGGAACCATGTTAAAAATGGTTTTTGAAGCAAAAAGTGGCACTGTGTGCTCATTTGCATGTCATTTCCCAGAATGCCTTGCTGCAGTGGAAGTACTGTGTGCTGGGTGATAATGGGGAAAGGCGGGGTTGCAGACCTGTCTAAGACATGCAGATGAGCATACAGTTGTATTTATATATATATATATATATATATATATATATATATATATATATATATATATATATAAACACTTAATACATTTTTAAAAGTGAAGTGTAAATGTCATATCTATTTCACACAAATTAACCCAAATATAAAATTATTTCAAAATATATTCAATTGGATTGTTGTCTCTTTGGTTTGTTTTCCTTAGTTCTTTTCCATTACTGTTGGTATAATGTAATTAGTTGATTTATCTGAATATAAAGCATATCAGTATGACATGTTTAGTTTAACTTCCAATATATCCATTCATTCAAGGGTATATATATATAATTATATATAATTATTGATAGGTTGGATATTATCTATTTCAGATTTATTTACTTTGTTGGCCTTTCTTCCATTTACACATGTTATAATCATGTCAAATTTTGTTCTCTGTACTGGACACATATTGAGATATGGGATCAATAACCCCATTTAATATCAAATTGTGACATCACAAAATAATAATATTTATATTGATAGTTAAATGGTTCATACATCAAATTGATATAGTTTAAACATGTTCGTTCATATAAATCATCCCATTTATTGGTAATTCATAATCAATATTTATATTTAACAATTATTTTATATTTAATATTGTTTAATTAGTTATTTAATAATTAATCTAATTTGTATTATTATTATTTTTATTTGAAATTCTAATATATATAATTTTCACATTATTATTTATTTCCCCAGGGTTGGTTCTTTTTAATTTCTTCTTCTTTTTTGTATAATTATATACTATTAATTACTTATATTTAGTATTGTTTGTATTATGTAATCAAATTTATCAAGCCTTCACATTTATTGTAATTAATGATATTAGAACTATTTATAGTTATGATATGATTTTCATCATATTTATACAGTATTATAACAATCATTTTTCTCAACATTTCTACAATTATATTATTGGTAAGATCTATGGATGGATATGTATGTGTGTGTATATATATATATATATATATATATATAATGTATATATACACACCCCGTTGATATACTACACGAACACCCATCGATACATCACAGATTGTTATATAGTTGTATTAACTTTTTGATTTTTTGGTTGTTTATATTGTTAACATTGTATGAAGTGACATCATCTATTGTATAATCTTTGCTCTTTTCAGATTAACTTATCTGATGGTTTTCTTTATTTCTTTTTAGACAATATATATGTTGTCATTTTAAACTGAGTACTAATAGGATACATTATCTAGCACAGATGACCTGAATTAACTATTCAAATAATTTTATCTGCATTCATTCAATTGGACTGAGGCATTATAAATAGTAAGCCATTACAAGTGCACGTCCATCCCCTAATGAAATCCGCTGAGCCGGAAGAAACGCGTAGGGTCACGTGGTTTGTGAGCTACGGTGTTGGAGCAGTTCAGACGCCAGAGAGGAAGTTTCCTGAGTTACTCCCAGGACTATCCGTGCTGAATGGGAACTACAGGCTGTACATTCGGGTTGCCGGAGAGAGATTGAGACGGTGACACCAGCAGCAGTGAAGCACCATTGTGTACACACAGCGAGACGGAACAAACTAGCTGCAGTCTGATACATGCTGGTGCATGGGCTTGCCCCATACAACGCTCTTAAATTATTGGCAAAGTGTGAGTGTGCATTTGTCTTTGTTCGTGTTATTAAACCTTAATCATTGGATTTTACACATGGATCGGGTGCTTTTCCTCTTTTTTCTTTTCTAATATATATATATATATATATATATATATATATATATATATATATATATATATATATATATATATCTTACTGGTAATGTGTGTGTGTGTGTGTGTGTGTATATGTATATGTATGTGTATATATATATATATATATATATATATATATATATATATATATATATATATATATATATATATATATATATATATATATATATATATATATATATATATATATATATATATATATAAATATATATAAATATATATAAATAAATTGGAGTAGCGCCTTAGGAAGCTTGATAAGGATAAATCAGCTGTTTAAATCAGATAGAGTTAACAAGGCTATTGACCAAAGAATCCCCAAAAGGGCGAATTTGTGATAAAAACAACTGAAATCTATAGCAAAAATAAAAAACATGAAACATAAAAAATAAAATTAAAACCAGATGTCAGTTGAAATTCCAAAAAATGTACTTAGTCCACTGGAGTTTTGCTGCCCGTATATAAGGATCACCAAATCCCAATATATATCTGCAGAAAACAAGAAGAAAAAACAGGCGCACTCCTTGTGTGATAAAGTATAAAACAGTATTTATGGGATTGTAAAATATAAAAAGCACACTCACAAACAGAGTAAAAATAATAGCATTTATGAGATAAACTCAATCGCCTTGAAGCTGTGAAGGGAATGTATTAGCCTGTCCCGTTGGTGCCACCTCTGGTGTATCCATTGATTCAGCAAGGTGCACTGGAGCCACCGCAGCCAGATGATGTAATAATCAGAAACACGGTCAGAGACTCCCTCCAGATACACCTCCCACAGCTCTCACTGCTCACCAGCAGGCAACTGCAAAACCAGAAGCAACAGCAGTCCCAAGCAAAATAGCAACAGCTCCAAGGTACTTTCTCTGTTCGTGCAGTAATGTCAGCCACAAACTCGCCTCTTTGGGAAACGCCCTACGCGTTTTGTCACTAAGGACTTCGTCAGGGGTAGAATTCAATGGTCAAAAGGGGTGTCCTTTATATCACCTTTACTATTGTGATTGGCCAGTACGGATGGTGGGCGGGTACTTCCAATTTCATTCAAGGGTATATATATATATATATATAATTATTAATAGGTTGGATATTATCTATTTCAGATTTATTTACTTTGTTGGCCTTTCTTCCATTTACACATGTCATAATCATGTCAAATTTTGTTCTCCGTACTGGACACATATTGAGATATGGGATCAATAACCCCATTTAATATCAAATTGTGACATTACAAAATAATAATATTTATATTGATAGTTAAATGGTTCATACATCAAATTGATATAGTTTAAACATGTTTGTTCATATAAATCATCCCATTTATTGGTAATTCATAATCAATATTCCTATTTAACTATTATTTTATATTTAATATTGTTTAATTAGTTATTTAATAATTAATCTAATTTGTATTATTATTATTATTATTTGAAATTCTAATATAAATAATTTTCACATTATTATTTATTTCCCCAGGGGTAGTTCTTTTTCATTTCTTCTTCTTTTTTGTATAATTATATTCTATTAATTACTTATATTTAATATTAAGTTTGTATTATGTAATCAAATTCAGGTGTATCTGGAGGGAGTCTCTGACCGTGTTGCTGATTATTACATCATCTGGCTGTGGTGGTTCCAGTGCACCTTGCTGAACCAACGGATACACCAGAGGTGGCACCAATGGGACAGGCTGATACATTCCCTTCACAGCTTCAAGGCGATTGAGTATATCTCATAAATGCTATTATTTTTACTCTGTTTGTGAGTGCGCTTTTTATATTTTACAATCCCATAAATACTGTTTTATACTGTATCACACTGGAGTGCGCCTGTTTTTTCTTGTTTTCTGCATATATATATATATATATATATATATATATATATATATATATATATATATATATATATATATATATATATATATATATATATATATATATATATATATACATATTGGGTGGGAGGTTTGTATGCATTTGGGGGGGAGGTTGTATATATTTGGGGGGTGGGTATTTTTTAAAAAAGTATTTGGGGTGGGAATTCGTTTTGCATTGGGTGGGAATTTTTTTGGTATATATAGTATCTTGAGGGGGGAATTGTGTGTGGGGGGGCGGAATGAATGAGCGTGAAGTAATTGACTTGGGGGAGGGGATGAGTGTGGAAAAGGGGCCAGTAAGATTGAGAAGCAGGGGAGAGAAATACATGCGAGGCGGGAGAGTGAGATGGGGTGAGACAGAAGGGAGAGAAATACATGGGATAAGGGGGGAAAGACAGGGGGCTCGTGAGGTGTGAAATGGGGGGGGGGGGCCTGCTTAAAATGTTTGTCCCGGGCCCCACGATTTCTTTTGGCGGCCCTGTCTATCTCTGACAGTTCAACGCCTCCCTCTGTTGCAGGCTCCAGATTTATGAAGGTAACTCCTGCAGAAGAACTACTTCACTCCCCCCCCCCCCGAAAGATTGCACACTAGGAAGTAGTATGATCAACTGGAACTGTTTAATTCTTCTGCTTCAGCACAGTGTAACACAGGCTTCTGGCCAATACAGCTCACACACAGGTCTTCAACCTCTGGATGGTCCCTGGACATCCACTCCAGGCCAAGTGCACCTTATTAGGAGTGGGTATACTACTAGGTGAGTAACAATAGATTCACTTTCTTAGGCCTCCTGATGGAAACAGGGAAATTATGTTCTCACCTCGCTGCACCTCATTGGAGACAATAATGTAATAAAGTCCAGAAAACTCGTCAGAGTTTGTGGTTACTCTTGTCATCAATCTTTAGAAATCTTCTCCATACCTTACCCACTCCCAAGGCCAGGGGAGTTCCTTGAAGGTGTGTCCAGCCGCAGGTAGAAATCAGTACAGCAGGAACAAATGCAAAAAATGCATGAAGCAGCGCACTGCCCAGAAAAACCGGGGAAACAGGTGGTATAAAAATATAAAGACTTTATTGCCAAACCAACATGACAAAAAGGGAGGTGTGAAACCATCGACGCGTTTCACACCAAATGTGCTTTATCAAGCACCAAACCATACTCCTTGATAAAGCACATTTGGTGTGAAATTTAATGCTGTGGGGTGTACAATCCGGAAGCCTGGACCCCCGTCTCCGGAGCCGTAGTTTTTTTTACTCTTTTACATCTGTATAGTGTACAGTACATAGCTTTTGAAACAACACAGGTCCTTTGTTCAGGTTCATTGTCTCATCAACAAATAAGACTCCTCTATGCTCTGAACCGGCAACCTCCCCTGTACGTTATACTTTATGTTAACATAATCTGAACCAAGGGATCTTCGGCACAAATATGCTGCAAGGAATTAAATACACTTTTGGACTACTGGGGTGAGCTATTTGAAATGAATTGTGAAGGCTTTTGGAAACACTAAAGTTCTCAGGGGCCACAGTTTGCGATCCCCTGGCATAGAAAACCACTGAAGGAATTGTGAAAAGAGAAATTCTAAACAGGGCCACCGGCAGGGGGGGAGAGCCGGGACAATTAGCCCTGACCTTTGGCCGGAAGCACATGCGCGTCTGGCTGCCGGGGTCCCATGTTTCCCGTCCCCCCCCCCCCCCCTGCTGCAGCAGGCATCTCACTGCTGCAGTTGGGGCCTCCCGTCTAGGCCCCGCCCCAGCACTGGAAGTTGGGCGAGCTGGACACACGCGACACCAGAGGTGCACACGCATGTGATGTGGAGAGGGTATTATGTATGTGATGTGCAGGGGGGGTATTGTTTGTGTGATATGCGGGGGGGTATTGTGTGTGTGTGCATGTGTGTGTGATGTGAATGTGTGTGTGATGTGCGGGGAGGTATTATGTGTGTGATGTGTGGTGGAGGGGGTATTATGTGTGTGATGTGCGATGGGGTATTATGTGTGTAATGTGCGGGGGGTATTATCTGTGTGATGTGCGTGGAGGGGGTATTATGTGGGTGTGATGTGCGGGGGTATTACAGTATATGTGTGGAGAAGGGCTTGTTATGTAAGTGTGGGGAAGGGCTGTGTGTATGGGAGAGAGAGAGGTGGGGTGTGTGGAAGAGAGGCGGGGATGTGGGGGAGAAGATGAGAGTTGGGGGAGAGAGAGGTCAGGGTGTGGGGCACATGGGTGGGGGCACGAGGGTGAGGGGTAGGGGCATGGGAGAGAGGTGGGAGGGAGAAAGAGGTGGGTGGGAGAGATGGAGGGGTGGTCTCCCAGGGCCACCGACACTGGGGGCGGGTGGGGGGGGCGCTACAGTGTAAGGCTACGTCCATAGAGGGGGGAGCCGTGCTGAGCCGTGCTGACGCTCCACGAGGAGCCCCGTCATCCTCAATGAGGATGCCTTTAGAGGGGTGTCCCGCGAGCGTCCGCAGGCGTGTTAAGGCGCTGGGATGTTCAGCCGACAGCAGAGCCTGTTTCTTACCGCGCTGTCGGCTGAAAACACCCAATCAGCACGAAGCTGCGTCATGACGCCGTGACGTTGGCGATTTGCGGCCTATTGGCCCGGCGACATCACTGCCCCGCCTCCCCCCGTCCGATTGCGCACGCTGGCTCGCCTGCCAGTCCATGGAATCGCTCCTGACCGAGCAGGCGAGCCTCAGTGTCAGCGCTGCTCAGCACGGCTCCCCCCTCTGTGGACGTAGCCTAAATTGTAGCCTGGGCCCGGGAAAGCTGTCTGCGGACTTGATTATAAATATACATTTTATGCAGAATTCATAAAAAGTATTAAACAGAAAAAGATTTGTATAGATAGACAGATATTTGCTGCATTGAATGGTAATCCGAAAGAGCTTTGCTGAGATCTTCCTCATAGTAAAACATGCATAGTCATGAAAATAAAAATCCTTTTATCCCCCATAAAAGTATATATATATATATATATAACTATAATAAATGGGGCCAAATTTGCTCATGGTAAAAATGGAACTGTTGAAAAGTCTCTGTTCAGAGTTGCAATTAACATCTGAGAGGATGCAGGTTTTCTCTACAGCATCGAAATAAACCCTTTGTCAGCTTCCTGCCCCTCGGAACATGCATGGGGAGGAAGTGATCGCGTATCATGCAGGCATCAAGTAAGCATCGTACAGGAATCCTGACGCGTGGGAGGTCTGGAGACTGACATGTATGGTTTAATCACCCATTCCATTATATTGCTGTCTGTATGAGATGCCCTGGACACAATATTGCAGATACAAATTAAAGACTAATACTAAGCGCTTACAACCCTATTCTGCAACATTATGGCCGGTTGTGAAATTCCTAGGTGGCAGGCTGCCCAGGGCAAGCTAATTGTTGATGGGACCTCTGAAATGTATGGAAAGAGAAAAACCGGGCGCTACCTGTATGTATAATAAGTACGGGATTAAGGTATAATAACAACCTTAGAAGTTCATAAGGTATCCCTCCGCTTCTTTGTCTCCTCCTGTGACTCAAACAACCCCAAAAAAAGATCTACCCAGGATCCTTAGTAAAACAGGGAAACAAGAGCTTTTTTACTTTTTTTAAGACCCAAAGATACCTTGATGCGACAGCATTTGCACAAGGCCGTGTGAGTGTTAAGAGTTAATACACACTTTAAAATCCCATTGTTATTGCTTCAGGGCTTAACACACCTGAACCATATTTTGTTCCATTTCACCCTTCCACCTGTGCTCCCCCATCTCTCTCTCTTGTTGTACCTCTGAAATGTAGTTACATACCCAGCTTGGCAATTAGATGGCTCAGCAGAACCGACTGGGTAGTAAACTGTAGGAGTTTCAAAAATACAGACTTCATACCATTCCTCATGGAGGTAACATGACTTGCTCAGTTCACATACTGTGTGTGCTGTGCACGCGCATAGTAAGTAAAACTTCTTTGTGTGTTGTCAGCAACATGTGTGTGTGTGTGTGTGTGTGTGTTTGTGAGTGACAGTGTTGTGTGTCTGTGTGTGTGTTTGTGAGTGAGTGTTGTGTGTGTGACAGTGTGTGTGTGTGTGTGTGTGTGTGTGTGTGTGTGTGTGTTTGTGTGTGTGTGTGTGTGTGAATATGCGCGTGTGTGTGTGTGTGTGTGTTTGTGTGCGTGTGACAGTGTGTTAAAGTGTATGTCTGTGTGTGTGTGTTTGTGAGTGACAGTGTGTGTGTGACAGTGTGTGTGTGACAGTGTGTGTGACACAGGGGTTGTGGGTGGGTGGTCTGCGCTCTGTGTCCTCTTCTCCTCTGCTGCCCATGCGCGATGCACTGTCAAGCTCCAGAAGCCTCTGCGCATGCGTGGCGTCCGTCAGCGGCGCCATCACTACTGCCCATGTGCGGCATATGTCAGCGGGTGTGTGCGGTGAGCGGCGGCGGTTAGGAGCGTGACGTCATTTCCGTTTCACATTTTCCATGAAGTAGTTTTGTTCCATCAAAATTGACTAGGTGCCACTAAAGAAGTTTCACTTCAAAAAAGAGTATAAATATTTTATAAAATGGTTGCAGGGATGGCAGTGCCACTGCACCTAGCCCCACGCTAGCTGAGGCCCCGCGCTCTTCCCCACGACAATTAAACTGATTGCCTGGCGAAAGCTTCTGTAAGTGCCTCATACCGTCTCTCCGGAGTCGGCATCGCCACGGCAACGTGACATCACATGGCTACCACGGCACCACGACAACTTGACATCTCATGACGCCGGTTCGCCATTACAATGCAAGGTAGCAAAATGAGATGCCACTCTGGAAACGGTAAGAAGGCCCGCCAAAACCCCACTGCACCGAGTCCCGCAAAACTGGGTTACAGCTATTTCAAGCTCGGGAGCAGAAGAAAAATTGGAGTGTGGATTTAAATGAGGAACCTCCCCCCCTCACCCCCCCCTAGAAGCCTAAATGAGTTCATGGAAAACAAAAACACTATATATTAGTGACATTTCTACATTTTTGAACCTAAATCTAATAACAAAAGAGCCATTTAGTTGCATATTTTGATCAAAGCATGATTTAAGCCTGCAAGTTTAACTCGTATAATGTTAGTATCGTGCCCCCTGAGCTATGAGCATGTCCTTTAAAAAAAATAATAAAGTTTGTTTATGTTTTTCTGAGTTACCACGGTAACGTTTAGACTACAATGGGCTCATTTTAACCTCCTGTACGCATAATATTTCAAACACACATTTCCTGAACGAAACACCAGTATTGAAGTGGCAGTTTTAAAATAAGTAAAGCATTAAATGTAAAAATGGGATCAGCGCAGATTGCTGCATTAAATAGAGAAAATATACCGTTGCTGTAAAAAAAACAAACGAAGGGGCAAAGAAAAGG
The DNA here is from genome assembly GCF_040206685.1 of Ascaphus truei. Classification (NCBI taxonomy): domain Eukaryota; kingdom Metazoa; phylum Chordata; class Amphibia; order Anura; family Ascaphidae; genus Ascaphus; species Ascaphus truei. Next base: position 272,217,166 of record NC_134487.1, on the reverse strand, counting down.
GCATTTAAAGGAAGTATATACAGAGGAGCTGTAGCCAACACCTTAAAGGCCTTATTATTGTGTGTGTGTCTATGTATATTAGGCCGGATTAAGGGGCGCTATGTATTATTAATTTTTACTTTATTATTGGGTGCAAATAAAACATTTCAAATAAACCATTTAATTCTCTAAAAATACTTTTTGGTGTGTTAACATTTTTACTCTTTACATTTCAATTAAATACACTTGATGTACATACAGTACATAGGGTTGCAAGGTGGCTCCTCGAAAAATACCGGACACAATGGTGCCCGCACGCATCTCTCTCCACTCCATGCTGTTTCCTCCTCTTCTTGGTCCCACCTCCATGGAGGAAGCTGGCCAGACCCTGGCAACAGCCCTGCTCTCTCCCTGCTCAGGGAAATCCTCCCTGATCCCCCCAAGCCGATCACGTCACTACAGTATGTCCAGAGAGGTAATACCGGTATACACATACATGTTACCTCTCATTTTTTACTGGACAGTGTCCAAACACAGGACAGTCTGGTTCAATACTGGACACCTAGCAACGCTAACAGTACAGTACTGAACTGTACATCTGTGTGATATCGGATCATGCACACATGATCGGGAATAAGTGACAGGTTGCATTGCAATTAGATTTTTATGACACAATAACTCACGATCGCCAACTTGAGTTTCTGGCAGGTATTGCAGACAACGCAAAATTTAAATTGACATTTTCTGAAATCTCACGGCAGGGCAAGGCACGCCTCAGGTTGCCGCGCGGAAAATGGTCAACAACCGGCCGTTGCAGCTGTATATCTAACTCTTTTTATATGGGTTTTAATGAAAAATTGCTCAGAAAATAAGAGGGTGCCACGGTAATGGAACGATATCAATAAGGGTGAAAATAAAGTCCCAAGAAATACTATTTACCAAAACAGCACCAGGCATATTAAAAAAAAAAAAAAAAAGAATTCGGTTGAAACCAGAAGGATTTATTGCATTGATAAATATATTGCCCTTTTTCCCCCCACCAATTTTGCCCTGGTTGTGCAGCCAGAAGACTTTCCATGGTGGGCTCCCTAGAGGGAGAAGTGGGGGGGGGGGGGGAGGAAGGGGGAGGGGAGAGAGAAGTGGGGGGTAGAGAGATTGTGAGAGGAGTATGAAATGACAGCTGTCTCTCATGTATGTCCACTACTTCTTTTAAAGAACAGGGTATTTATTGTAGAAAGTCTCTCCCCTTGCCCAGTGTTACAGCATGTGTCTATTGCAGTGATCCCCAAAGGGCCTCCAAGGAGTTTGTCAAAAGAGATATGTAAGGGCGGTTCCCAGGCAGTATAGTGGGTTCCTGAGCCAGTGTGAGGATCCCCCCCCCCCGGTCTATAACTACCCCCCTCCACAGGTCCATAACTACCCCTCTCCACAGGGCCATAATCCCCCCCCCAAGGTCCATAACTACCGTCCCATAACCAACCACCCCCCAAGGCCCATATCTCCTCCCCTCTCCAGGGACCCCCAGTGCATTGTAGGGTGGTAGGATGAGCATGGAGGATAAGGGGCCCTGCTCCTTTCATTTGTCCTGGGCCCCAGGATTCCTGTTGGTGGCCCTGCTAATACAGTGTCTGACCCCAATCAGGTCTCACTGGCGCAATCACCCGCAGAGAAGAAACGATTCCCACTATTTACAAAATAGTTTTTACTAAAAAGCTCAAATTGGCATTTGAAGTGTTAACCTATTTCTTGTTCCCCCTTAAACACTAAAACAGAGCATTTTCCTGCATACCATACCACAGCAAAAACACACAGAATAGATTTAAACACATTTCCCTAAATTAAAATAAATAAATAATGACGGTAAATAAATGACATTTGTCACAATAAAAATAGACACATCCTCTGTTTTGCAGTGACCTTTGCACATTGCTATCTTCCTACATACATCCTTCCCTTCCCGTGATGGTACTGTCCAGTACCAGCACCTCTGTTTTCTCTGCTGCAGATTTCCCCCCCTGTTTGCCAATCCCTCTCTTCTCCTGCCTGGGTGTTATATCTTCTGGGTATAATGTCAAATTTATTAGTAATTGGACCTTTTTGTTTAATACATTTCTACTAATTGTATTATTTTTCTACTCTGTTAAAAGTTCCCTTAACACAATGAAAGTCCCCCAAAAGTTAAAATGATCGCCTTCCTTTTCATCCTGAATCTCCCCGACGCGATCTTTTGACTGCTGATTAGCTTGTTCATATTTGCTGAACAACTCTTGTTTGCAACTCAGGGGCTGAGCTGAGCTTGCAACGTTAATTCACTGGCCAGAGCTGGTAGTAACCATTGTGATAGCCAACTAACTTCTAATATTTAATATTATATTGAAATGTAATTAAAAAGTGAAAGGCGCAATCCCACCTAAAGTCAACAATGAGCTAAACATGATATGAAAGAATAGCCTATTATAAATACCTATTCCACCCTAATTAAACAAAAGCCACTGATTTATAAAAAAACATTTTATTTTTATATAAAGATTGCTACAATATTAGGACATTGCTCATCTTTATTTCCATTCAGAATCCAGTGCTTATCTCAGCCTAACTTGTTAACATTCTTTCCCAAGTGATGGCAGTGACCTTAACAGACAATTCTTTCCAAGATAGGGAAGCGCAAATTGGTACCGAAAAAAGAAAACACACAAAAATAGTGTATGTTTATAGTGTATAGCAGTTAAACTCCTGAGGAAGCAGTGCGAGGTGGAACGCGTAGGGTCGGGGAGCAGAGAGGGACGCGTCTACCTTCCGACATCCGGAGAATCTGACCGGAAGTTCGAATGAGTCACGTACAGTAGGGCAGGGGGGCGCAAACTTTTTTCCCTGCGCCCCCCTGACGGCTGTCCCCTCGCTCCCGCGCCCCCCCCAACCCCAACTTACCCGCGCTCCGGCGTAATGACGTCACGTTGCCATAGCAACGTGACGTCACATGACCTCGCAGCGTCATTTTGACGCCGCGTTGCCATGGCGACGCCGGGAGGAAGCCGCCGGAGCCACGGGTAAGTATGGTTTACAGAGGCCCTGCAGCTCCCCCGGCACTTAATTTAAGTGCCTTCGGGAAGCGCGCGGGGCCTCTGTAAACCCTGCGCCCCCCGTCGGCAGTCTCGCGCCCCCCCTGGGGGTCGCGCCCCACAGATTGCGCACCGCTGCAGTAGGGCACCGACAACTGCAGAGGCGGTGAGATCGTAGCCGCTCGATATCTCAGGACTTCTATAGCAGTACATGTTTTAAAGAATGTTCACTGTGTGAGTGCACATTTTTTAGTTTTTTTAATGAATTATTAAGAAACAATTTTCTGCAACCTGCACTATTGTATACTATCTCTGTTCTCCCGGACTGCTTTCTACTGACCACACTACCCCCGTAGAGGTTGCCACTGATTGGGAAATCGTTATTGGGGACTATGTGATGTGAGTAGTTTTATCTACCTCCCAATAGACCCTTCAGCTACATATTTGGGAACGTATCCCTAAATTTGTGTATGTGTTTTCCTTTTTCGGTACCAATTCGCGCTCCACTATCTTCGAGAAAATCGTCTCTTGGACGAACTTTGGAAACAGTTTTTTTTTTGTAACTTAGATTTTATTGGTCTTGGAAATGTCATACAGAAAGAAAACAATACATATGTTACAAGAGAATATTATTAACAAGTAGTCATAAACAGTGAATTAAATCTTAGCTCAAATGAACATTTCAAAGTAAACTGAGGGGGGGAGGAGGGGAGAGTGGGGTGTTCATCCTGTTTTCTTAATTAATGTTTCGTGTGTCATCGCTCACTCCATCGTGGCCCAAGGGGTGGTCTCCCACACGGGCCCGGTACTCACTCTCTACCTCAACTTTAACCAAAAATCCACCCGTCCGTCAAGAGATAATGCACTTCATTCCTATTAAAACAAGATCGTGGCATTGTTCACCCTCGGAACGTCCATCTGGGGCAACCAAGGCATCCAGACTTTTTGGAATTGAGTGCCAGTGTCATTAATCAAACTTGTTAATTTTTCCATCTGGCACACAAATCAACTTCTGTTTCTAATTTTAGGTATGGATTTAATTGTTGCTGTTTCCATAATGCTGCAATCTCACACCTCGTTGCCGCTGCAAAATGAGCAAGCAATTTACAATCGACCCTAGATAAGCCTTGCATTGGTCTGTTTAATAAGAATAGCCACGGGTCCAAATTGTGACGCCCAACATCCTCCGTATCCAATCTCTGATTTGCTCCCAAAGGGGCCCCAACCTAGGGCAAGATCCCAGCATATGTAACAAATCTGCCTGCTCTCCACATTGTTTTGGGCACAATGGTGAGTAACCTGGTACAAATTTTGATAATTTTAATGGGGTGAGATACCATCTCATTAAAACTTTATATGGGTTCTCCCTTAACGTCATGCATATCGAGCTCTTACCTGCCACCACAAACATTTCCTCCCATTCCTCTTCTTCTCGTACCCCTCCCAGGTCTGCTTCCCACCGGGACATATACTGTAACTTTTTCACATACACCGTGCCAGAACAGACCACGTCCCTGTACATTTGAGATGGGAGTCCACTTGTTTGTTTCCAAAATACAGAGCTTTTCAAAATTGGTTAATGGGGACAGGCCGAGAATTTGTTATAAAATGCTCGCATCTGGAGGTATCTAAAAAATTCTGTATGTGGGATGTTTTTTTCCGACTTCATTTGTTCAAATGTTTTAATACTAGTTCTACCCTCCAGATCTCTAAATCTAGTGACTCCTAATCTCTTCCACATACCAAAATCTTTGCTATTCAGGCCTGGAGCGAAGTCAAATAAGGGGGTGACAAGTGAATTTGTAGTGGTCAATGAGCATCTAAATTTAGTCGACACCCAAACTGCTAATGAGTTGATCATTGAGGATAGCGGATCTCCGAAAGATTTTATTATCCGATTGGGGGACCAGATTACATTGTGCAACTCCCTCGGCGCACATACTTCTTTTTCAAATGCCACCCAGCGTTTAAGGCCAGGGTCTCTGTGCCATTGGGAAATTTGGCATAATTGAGCCGCTTTATAATATGACAGCAAGCAAGGTACCGCTAGTCCCCCCGCCAATGTTGGTCTCTTCAAGCATTGAGTTGGTCAAAGAGGAAGTTTTATGAAAAAGCAAACAAGCCAGATACCCTGCTAGCAAACAAAATTAGGAATCGGCAAGCTAACTATAATATCCAATACATTCGTCTAATGTCAGGATCGGTGATGTCTAATCCCAAACGTATTGTGGAGGACTTAAAAAATTATTATGAACAGAATTATAATGGGGAAAAAGTCACCAATACACCAGTCAAGCCCTAGGGGAGTTCCTGGCAGACTCAAAGCTGCCTGGGTTGAGTAGAGAGGAGAGGGAGGCCTTATAGCAGGATTTCACAATGGAGGAACTGACTCAGGTAGTGAAAAATGTAAAACCATCCAAAGCACGGGCCCTGATGGATTTTCTAATTTAAACTACAAAAATGTTATCAATCTGCTGGTCCCTCATCTACTCCGAATGTTCAATACGGTGTTGGCGGATGCAGCTTTCCTGGAGTAGATGCTCCAAGCGTCTACATCATTGATATATAAGCAAGGCAAAGACCCAACAAATTGTAAGAGCTATCGGCCCATCTCATTGATAAATTCGGATATCATAATTTATTCTAAAATGTTGGCCAATAGATTGAGTTGAGACCTGAGACAACAAAACAAAACACAGCGCACAACGCTCATCGTGAAATGTGTAAAAAACAATGTTTATATATTAAAAGGTTTCAAGGTTCTGCGTATATCAAAATAGTAAAATACAGGCACAGAATGCTACAGTGTAGCTGTTACCACTTTCAGAGAACTGGAATAGGACCGCACAGGAACGAAGTCGTCAGGTATCTTTCCTCACGTCATCCGTCTAGGACCATGGTGGGTTAACAGCCACCATCCAGCCAATAACAACACTCAAAAGGTATATTAGGCAAGTCCTCAGAGTCCAAATACAGATATCCAGTACTGAGTAGTAGCAAGTAGTGGCAGTCTCAACCTCGAGGATCAGCGTCTGACGTCAGACTCGCGGCACTGCGATACGTGCCGTCGGATGGTAATTACGTCACAGTACAGGCGTCTGCGAGGGAAAATTGCTCAATACAAAATCAAACCGCAGGATGATAATATCGATCACATTAAAAACCATCTGGAATCTTTTTCTTGTGAATACAGGGGATTGCACCTAGAAATGACTCAATGCAAAGGATTACAAAGCAGAGTGGATGACATGCCAGTAAATGTGCAAGTACTTAGATATCTAAATAGCTATGTTACAAATTACTTGAAGACATGTATGGAAACAATGATGGAAGAAGAATATGTATATATGGTTTAGATTAGATGCAGTGCACTTGTTTGTGAACACAACTAAGCTGTCAGTGATGGATTAAATAGTATGCATACACGACACCCACACCCAGTCCCACTTAATAACATATATGGAGACTGCAATAAACTACCCGGGGTCAGGCATGGATCACCTTCTGGACCATATTTATTGCATGTTTCATAATTTGATATAAAACATATAAAATTATAACATTTCACTGTTTAGTGAAGCCAGCAATTCATTGCTTCGAAGGATTTGTTAAACTAATGTCTCATTTATTAAACACAATGAATAAGGCCCCGAGAGATTTAAAACACAATAGGTACACACAATCCCATAGTTGTCTATTTAATAGATACCTTTGTGTGAGTCACAACTTGGTAAGCTGCCACTGGGTTTTAGGCCTGTGGCCCCACCCAAACCCAACTGGAATAAACACTCAGACTCAGAATATTGGAAACAGGCCACAGATTGTATTTAACAACCAATGGATAACAAATTTACCAACGGTAAAGCCAAATGGCCTTGATGGGTCTTACCGCCTTAAACACCAGGCCACAAACCCATACAAATACCCAGTAAAGGGGTCTCTAAAATAAATACCAAAAGATGCCTCCCCTAAACCCCTGCCCTTGAACACTTGGTGCCTGGCATCCTCCAAGAGGCACCCAAATCAGCCCGTCTACCGAATCAGCACCTAATAACTACACATAACCAGCAAGGTCATGACACAAAAGGCAGAGGCCATTTACTGAAAGCCAGCCACCCCAACAGCGATCTTCAACCTAACCATCTTTGTCAAGATTACCTCGCTTATTGAGGACCTCAAAACCTCTTCCCTCTGCAAGCGGTACCTCAAAATACCTGCAAAACCAAAGAAATGCCCCCCAAATCTCCTCACACACCCAGTGCCCTTCAGCACAACAAAAAGAAAGAAATCCAAGTAATGGATAACGCAATTACTCTCTGACTCCACCTTTACCACCCACTAAAGGAAGTACCAGAGGTGGAACAACCCATGGTTAAAAATCTGGCAACACAACAAGTGTAAAATATCAGTAAGAATTAGCAAGCAATGCTAGCTGTCTGCTGTCCCCCAACAAAGCTAAAACCAGCTGAAACACCTTTGCAACAGGTGCTTAAAACCTGCACGAGACTCCCCACTTACATGTGCACTCATTGTACTCCGAGGGACCGTCAGCGATAGACAGATATCTTTAAATCCCAACTGAGACTGCATCTCATGTCTAAATTCCTATTTTTACCTCCATCAAGCAGAACCACTGAACGTCTAAAATACATGTAGCCATGCGTAAAAATGGTGTACATATCTTTCTCATGCTGGTAGTAATCCTGGTAAGTAGGCAGGGTTGCCAGTAACAATCATGGAGGTTTGCCCTCACACCCTGGTGAAGTGTCATATGTAACAAAGGAAATGACAACATGCTTTGTGTCCACTGTTAGTGACACAAAGGTGGGTCTGCTTCTGGTGGTTATATAAGACACAGCACTGCCTAAAGTTAGGTTATGTTCTTGTGTCCTGAGTGAAGTGTCTGCAGCAGTTCAAGTCTGTCTGTCAGAGTGCAAACTGATTACACACTGTGTCCAGGGACCTGGCACAGGTGGTAGCCTCCCTTAGGGGAGAGGTGGAAACAACTCAATTAAGAGAGAGGGAACCTTCTGCATGGAGTACCTCAACGGAATGAGCGACTAAGTGTGGCCGCGATGAGGGGCAGTGTGCCAGAGGAGATGACATTAAAGATGCCCTGGTTCAAAAGATCCCTTCTGTGTGAGTGTGGAGTTATTCAGCAGAAGGATGCACCAAGAAGGAGTTCCCCATCAGATACTTCCCCTTGCTGTCGTAGGGATCCTGATGGGGTGGAGACGCTGCATCGAATGTGAGTAGGACTCAGAACACTACATCAGACACCTGTCATGGTGATATTCCCCATACCAACCCAGCGGGAGACTCAGGAGTCCTGTTGCCAGCATGGGCACCACATATCACACATCCATGTAATTGGGGGATTTTCTTACATATGGGTCAGGATCAGAAGGGCCCAGGGAAAACACCGTTACATACAATTCAGATGTGTCAAAATACTTATAGAAATCTGGACACAACTGGGGAGATTTTTACCCTACCAGACTTGCAAAAATGGAAGTTTCGAGGGTTCCTGGCCTTCGACCAGTTTACCTGTCTTGCTCCTACTCGCAATCAGCGACAGCCTCTGCATCAGTTTCAACCACCTTTCCATGCTCCCATCACCCGCCAGCACGTACAGTTCCAGTCCGCCCACATGATTTTGGCCTTTCTCTCCTCCTGCCGGGCTTGTGGATGTGCTGACTGCCGTTCCGCTCACCTCAGGTTGCCCCATCTCCTGCGGCCTGCACCGCCACCAGTTGGTGCCAAACCGTTGCCCCCCCAATCCAGATTAAACAGGATTAAACTTCCAACAGGTTGACCTCTGATGGAGGGGCAGTCCCTAGAGCCTCCTTCTGCCACTGTTCCTCTTGCACCCCCCGCAAACCAGCAGAACTTTTTTTTTGGCATGCTTGCCTATTCAGGGTCCAGACGTGCCTGTCCTGTCCTTCCCTGTTCAGGGTCCTGCAGAACCTCACTGGTAGGAAGTTGCAAGATGGTAAGTGCATCCTATGGCCCCCCTTGTTACCTGTCACAACCCCCCTTTCTTTTTAGTCCTGTTGGACCCGAACGATTTATCATATTGTTAAGTACCTGAGAATTCGATTAGCACATGAAATTAACTGCAATTAGTCTGTATTATATATTCATCTGCACCTCAATTATGTTTAAATGAATGCATTTTGTTTAAAGTGCAGTACAATTATTGTTGACATACTGTAGTCAGATGTATCAACCATGATCCTATTAATCTATTATAAAATCGGCTTCTTTAATGAGAAGTTGTATCTTTGGCTGCTAACATTAATTGGCTTATTAATGTTTCATGCATTAACAGGGAATTAAGTAGACAGATGCCCTTTAAATAATTGAGTGAATGTTTTTGCTTAATTTATTTACTTGTTCGTAGTTTTCACCTGATTAAAACTTACATAAAACAACAAAAGTCCAGAATTGTGGAAAAACACCTTGATTATTTGAACAGGCCTCCCATTAAACCACCAGCTTGATAACCCTAGTTAGCAAAAGGGTTGTATGTACGACTTACCTGTAGTTTATCTAACATTGTAGAGCAGTGAAAGAGTTCTATTAGACCAGTGTTTTTCAACCGGGGCTTGTCAATCAAGTCTACCCTCTACCTCAGGGGTGCGCAAACTGTTTACCGGTGTTTTCTGACGTCACGACATCATGTGACTTCGCATTGCCATGGCAACGCGACATCATGTGACCCCGCAGCGTCATTTGATGTCGTGTTGCCATGGCGACGCATCGCCAGAAGCCGCCGGAGACAAGGTAAATGAGTTACAGAGGCCTTGCCGTGTGCTGCCCCGGCATTTAATTTAAATTGCGACCCCCCCAGTTTGCACGCCCCGGCTCTACCTATCCCACCCTGTCCATCTAACTATAAAAGGGCGAGATGAAATCAAACCCTCAGGGGTTCCCAAAAAGAGCTTGCTGGGGTTTTGTGTGTTGTTAATCCTCCCAAGTTTGACAGGTTTACAAATGAAGTTAAAACAATGTTTGATAATGCTTTTTGGTGTATGATTTGTCTAAAAGGGCGTTAGTCTTTCAGGTTTAACCCCTTGAACTTGTCGTTACCATTTTCTTATTTTGGTCCTAGGAAAGACAGCAGTTTACCCCTCACCTCTCCCCTCCAAATAGACAGCACACAGCATCGCTCATTAATACTTTATTGTGTGTTAGCAACTCACCGGAGCACCAAGACTACGGCAGCACCTTTAAAAGCAGCAATCCCCCCTAAAGTCATTTTGTTTTGCCCCATATTTTTTACAGCATTGAATCCAGGTGGAGGCCCACTGAGCTGAAACACGTCACCGTGTTTAAATCTCCCTCCAAGGGAAACAAAACAGCTGCCAAATCTGGGGCCAATAGAGAGTGCAACCTGATCAGTTGCTGCTTCCTATTGGACAACCATTAAAATCCCTTTATAAAAAAAACAGGAAGCAGCCCCTTTGTGGGAACAAATCAGGAATTGGCTACAGAGGATTTTGGACCTCAAAATTCAGTTAGACCCCTGGCTGTTCCTGTTAAATAAACCAGTACAAGAAGCAGGGCCGTCTTAACAGCCTTATAGGCCCCCGGGCAAAGCAGTGCACTGGGCCCTGCATACACAACCACTCACAGGAATAAAAATGTCAATTATAGATAAAATAAACTTATATTTATTGGTACCTCCAACAAAATGAGTGTTTTGAAATTAAAAAAAAAAACATGCTGTACAGCAAAGACCCGTTACAATATTCTGCTTCCATAACATTGCAAGCAACAAAAATGGCAACATTTCTCTCGCGAATGCAGACATGCCAACTCTCCGCTACAAGTCGTAATTTTTCTCCTTCTACCGAGTTAGCGGGAGATTTGAATGTTGAGGCGGGTGATCGGAAAATTAGTGTTAAATTCTGGTCTGTGCATAGATTATCAGGGGGCCCCTATGCTCGTGGGGCCCCCGGGCAACTGCCCAGCGTGCCCATGCGTTAAGACGGCACTGGCAAGAACTAGCCAGAGCGGAAAATAAACGAATTCCTCATTTTGCGACAGCTATGAGATGCGAGATCGCAGCAGTGTGGAACAAAAACCCAATTCCATCTATTCGGAACAGAATTTGGTTTCTCTGCCAGATGCAAAAGTTGACAAGTTTAGTTAATGACTCTGGCCCAAATTTCCAAAAGGTCTGGCAGCCCTGGTTGGCCGAGACGGACATTCAGGAGGTGAGCAATGCAACGGTGTGGCTCTGACAGGATTACGTGCGTTCTCCTTCAAATCGAAAGCAATAGGTTAGGGGGTGGGGTTGATGGGTTTAATCTAAGCATAACACAGGGTCGGATAAAGGGTCATCTCGTAGAGACTGGTGTGGTTATTGAACTGAGGGATACGCTAGAGGTGCCCCCAGAAGGAAGAGGATAAAATGAAGAGTCCCGCAGGGGATCAGGAACAAAGAAGGTAGCCGCTCTCCCCCACCTCCCCCTCTCTCTCCTCTACCCACGGTGACATCTTATATGTTTGTGTGTCACGAGGCACGGATATGGCACTTATGTATGGAGGTAGGTGGCACCTCCCCCCAGAGCTCGCTCACTCCTCACCTTTTTAACTTAGGAGGTCTTTTCACTTTGCTGTTAAGAACAGGACCTACTATGGTTCTTTCCCCTCATACAGAGGTAAAGGGAAGGGTTCACAATGTAGTGCATTCATTTTGGTTTACCTTATGTAGGTAGGTAAGCAGGCTTATGACACTTTGGCCAAAGGGGTTAACTAAATAACCAAGTAAATATTATTATTATTGAAGTATTCAAACTTTATACTTATTACTTTATATGTTTTGTCAATTGGATGTAGCTTTGGGCTCCCCTGTCTTTTGTTGTATACATTTGCCACTCTTATTGACATAAATATATATTCATGATGTGGTGGGTGTGGGAGTTTGAGCGAGCTGGGAATGTGTGTTAATCAAGTTATGTATGAGAGTTCAGGCGACAAACTGTATCATGGTATGTTTTGCCTTATGAAAAAATCAATAAAATTTGAAGTTACAAAAAAACAACAAAAAAAAACCAGTAAGCGATCATAGTAACGTCACTTGTGTCTCGGGAACAGACGGGTACCCGGAGCTCACAATAGCCTGGTTCAGCTCTAGCGGACGCACTGGAACCAATTTTGTATTAAAAAAAAAAAAAAAACGGAGGCTAGATAGGGAGGACTGCTGCTTTAACTCTTTGTTAGGAAGGGGCTTAGCTGGGTAACGCGGGGGTGCGCAAACTTGATCTGCACCCCCCTGCCCGGCAGCCGAAGCGTTCGCGCCCCCCCTCTCCAAGGACTCGACGTCAAATGACATCGCGGGTCATGTGACGTCACGGGAGACCACCGCGTCATTTGCCGCGCGTTGCCATGGCAACATGTCACCGAAGACCCGGCAGAGAGCAGGTAAAGGAGTTACAGAGGCCTCACGCCTCCGCGACAAATGCCGTGGGGAAAAGCACAGGGCCTCTGTAACCGCCGCGCCCCCCTAGAAATTCTCACGCCCCCCTAAGGGTGCCCCCCCCAGTTTGCGCACCCCTGGGGTAACCCATTAAATGAAATGGGTTCATTGTAAAAGTCTTTATAGCGATTACCTGAGGTGCGGGGCAGCCATTTTGTTCTGCATTGAATGTGTTACTTCAAAAAGGGGTAAGGTCTCTATTGCTCGTAAGTAAATAGGTTTTCGTTGGAAGTTGTGCCAAGTAGGGGCTCCCTGCTCCACCCATACCCGTGTCATGTAATATTTTTAATTTTCAGATATTCTAAAACATTCAAGCAAATATTTTCTGCAGTGCTACAGCATAAACGTGACCAAGGAGGCTGCCAGGTGGCTCCCCCTCCCCCCCCCCGCCCGCCCCGAACCCACATGGAACGTACGAATAACGATAGAGACCCGATATGGAGGTATAAAAGGCTGTGGATATTTATTTTAGAACAAATAACAAATGGGCTAAATGCCACTCCCTGCCATAGTGCTCCTTTAAAAGGAGGAGGAGGGGCCGGTCAGCCAGTCCTTGAACCGCTGACCCTGTGCCCCCTAACGGCTAGGTCCCTGTGACCCAGCCGTTGTCGCGAGAGGGCTCCCTGAAGTCATGTCTATATGATCCTGCCCACTCGCCACTCACAGCAGGCTTAAACGGCCCAGTTCCCAGTCTGGCAAGAACAAGCACCTAGCCCCCAATGCCGCCACTGACAGGCCCATTTAACCCCCCTTAAACTAGGCCCGTACCGCAAGAACCCTCTCCCACCCTTCCTTCCAACTGTTGTTGGAAAAGTCCACCCTGGCGTCCAACATGTCAATCCCGTCCTCCCTGAACAAACCGCTCGAGCTGGCATCGAAATCTGGGTGTTTAGCTCCCCTACTCGCAAAGCCCCAAAGTAGGATTACCGGGGATAGCACCTTCCTGGCCAGCCTTCCGCCCTGCTCCCCTTGAACCGCGTCCCCCGCTGCTAAAACATTCCACTTGAGGATGCGCCCCCACCCACGCAGGTAACGCACCAATGCTTGAAGCGGCAGTTGCTGTATTTGCACTGGGAGTCATTGAACACCCAGCAAACCCTTGACTGACTCTCCCCCTGTCCGCCCTTTCCTCAAGTCTGATGACCCCTGCTTGATCCCCCCTGAAAGGACGACGACTTATCCGCCATTACACAATCGATCCACAAATCCATGTCCGTTAAGTCCCTTAACATCTTACCCTTGTTCACAGCCATTTTCTCCCTCAACTTAACATCGTAGGGTCACCAACCCATACCGTTGTGTCTCTGGTGGGCATGCCCAATCATATCCATGTATTTAAGCAGGGACGAACATAATAGGGAAGACCTCTCCCCGATCACCCTCGCTAAGATCCTAAACGTGCAAGACCAATTGGTAAATGTGCGCGGGAAGAGACGTTAATCAATGTCCTCTCTTTCCTCGCATCCCCTTTCTTAGATGAGCGCGCCAGCGCTTCCCAATAATCAGGGAGCAATGATAGGAGCTCCACATAATCCCCCGCCCACATTTTTTCCTTTTCTTCCTTTGTTAAGTGTTTGCCCATCGCGCTGGCAAGACACGTATACGCCCCGTCCGCAATTTTGACCGCCACTGCAGCTGCCCCCGCAGGACTAGCTCCTTCCTGGATGATCTGCCCGCACCCCCCCCCCACCCCACCGTGATGCCCCACCTGCCGTGCTATGCGACCCCCATGCTTCCGCCACCCGTAAAGCTACGCCAGGGCCTCCTGTCCCAACCCCCGCCTCAGCAGGGACTGCGAAGGAAGTCGATGCCCGAGGCTCAAAGAACTGCAGCATACACTTTAGTGCTGCTGCAAATCCTGCCTTATAGGACGCACTGTACGTTGCCGACTCTAGGGCCTGCGCAGGCCTCAGAGATGCTGGCTGCAAAGACGCCGCGCCACCTGGGACTCTTCCCACCGCCGCCTCCCCTTCCTGTTCTACATTGCACCTTGAGCCCAAGCACTGGGGGGAGACCAAGCGAGCTCCCTGGGAGTCCATCAGCTCCTTTAATGCCCTTATTCTGTCGCGCAACCGACCCCTTTTTAGCAGTATCTGTTTCTTACCCATCTCTGCCGTTTATGGGGGACGTGACCAAGCCGGCGATTTTCAAATTAGGGTTTTGGAGATTGCACCTTTGACAAAATGTTGTATTATAAAATAACTCCTAAAAATACAAGGGAATCACATGATTAGAGATAGGTGACATTTTAGAAAGAATTCAAATCTGCCACGGACCAGCCTCAAAAAAAGTATTTTTTTCCAATTACTATATCTATAATCTGTCCGACGGATTCTGAATCGGAATCCGTCAAACGGAGTCAGACTCCGTCAAACGGAATTATTATGGGAGGAGTATATAAATATCAACTTATGTACGTTCCGCGGATTCGGATTGAAGTGGAATCCGCCTACGGATTCTTTACAATCCGTGCGGCCGAGACCCAACGATTGATTTTGAAGAATCCAGGCCAATTCTGACAATGAAGTAATCCAACGGCGATTTCATTTCGCGGATCGGATTTGACCGGGAAAGCCCGGATTGAACCCCAATACATCTTGCTAAATGCACTCTCCTCAAGACCAGCTCCTCTCCGTCCCTCGTGTCTCTAATTTTTAGATCTATTTGGACATCTTTCAATAATTTCTCAAGCTATTTTCCCCAGCTTCAAATGAACGGCGCTGAATTCTTCTTCAGAATTTACAAGTATATTTTTTATGTATTACAATATTATTGCTGCTTTCTGATTTACATTCCTTTTTTTTTGCTTTCTTTTTCCTCTCCACTCTCCCAGTATTTAATCTTTGACCTCTCGCCCACACACACATACTTCGGTCTTTCTTATACCTCAATAAGATTTTTATGATCCTAACAATGAAATAATACACAAATCTTTAAGGTCATTCTATGGCACTCCCCTCTGGGCACCCACTAAATCTTGAATGACTTTTATTGCGAGACTACAACAGCTTTACAAACATCAGTTCCTTCACACACAAAAATGGCGAAAACAGCGCAAATTGAAGAATATCAAAGCAGTCCTTTTTTCTTTGCTTCTTAAGGACTAGAAAATATGCATTTAATTACAGACCACCTTCCATCAATATCTTGTTAAGCAAATGTGTTGTCAGTGTCTCCATTCCATAAATCCTTTCCATTATTATAATGTTTAATTAATGTAACAATACAGTGAGTCCTCGCTTACCGACGTCACACCGACGGATGCCTTAATGCAGTCTGCCGGGCACATTATCCGACGTCGGACCCGCTTATCCGACAGTCACCGCCGCCGATTAACATGGACCCGCAATCCGACTGTCCGTTAACCCAGGGGAGCGCAAACTTTTGGAGCTCTGCTCCCCCCAGTGCTTGCGCCCCCCCTTACCTTTTTTTTTGCCAGTGTCAAATGACACCGCGAGGTCATGTGACGTCACATGTCGCGTGGCCATGGTGACGCGTCACACCAAGCCTCTTTCTCAGAATCCCACGTTGTTAGCTTACTCCGACACTGAGTCTCGCACACAACCTCTTCCTGTCGCCTGTTAGACGTCACTCGACCCACGTCACTGAGTGCTCGTCAGATGTATTCGGGATGGTTGAGACAAAGTAGCCCCGTTCTGTTGTCTACTGCCACGCTGTTTCCAATTATATATACGAGATTAAAAGTGATCACGTATATACCTCAAAAACAAATCGCTAATCCTACGTGTTTCGTTTCACACTTCTTCAGGGACTCTGAGAAAGAGACTTGTGACATTGTCACACAACTGTTGTGAAGAGTATTTGCTATAAAAAGTGGGACTCATAACCGGAGCCAAGACGGTGCCAACGGGTTTGCAGACGGACAGTCCTGACTCGAGTGAATATCGGGTCCCACCTGCTGCCTTGGAGAAGGAGTCTGCATGCACGCTGCTCCAGTTCCTAACGTGCCGAAATTCATGTATTGCCTGAATATATCATCTATTTTGTACGTGCATTTATCACCACCTTCACCTTTTGTCAATATATTTTTATTGATTGCACTATGAGTTGTGCGCTGTTTGTTCTTTTTTCCTTTATTAGTCTAATCGGGTGTTGAGCCATCTGAAAAATCACAGCAGCAGACTCTATTATTGATAAGGTTTTTATTTATTTATCACCATTCACTTTATGGTTTTGTATTTAGGAATCATTATTTCACTGTAATATATCACTGATTATAATCACTTGCATATGATATATCAAGTCACAGTTCACAAGTTATTTAAACTGGTTTTGGTTGAAGGTTACATTTACAGTATTCACATTATTATATAATTAGTAGCACAGATTTTTCACTTTTTTATTTTTTCTAACTCCAACCTCTTGGATATCAAAGTGGGGACAAAAACACTGTATCAAACAACAGGCCAATCTCTCTTCTCCCAAACTATCCAAAGTAATGGAAAATGTGTTCACTCCAAATTAAGCGATTGCTATACCAAGACAAATTTCCCTAGCCAATTCCAATCTGGTTTTCGCCCCAAACACTCCACGGTAACTACCCTGCTATAAGTTTACAATGAGATCCAGTGTGGAATGGAACTGGGACAACTTAAAGCTGTGATATTCCTAGATTTTGCAAAGGCTTTTGATACTGTTGATCATGTTTTCTTGCTAAACAACTTTTAAACTGGTTTCATTCCTACCTATCATGTAGATCCCAACATGTGTCTATCTAAGGCACTAACTCCAACCCCTTGGATATCACCTGTGGTGTCCTGCAAGGCTCTGTTCTGGGGCCCCTACTCTTCTCAGTGTTCATCAATGATCTTCCTACTTCTTGTAAGGGAGCCTCAATACACATGTACGCAGATGACACAATCTTATATGCACACAGCCATAACCTCTCCGACCTTGAACACATACTCCAATCTGACTTTTTGAGACTTGAAAATTGGATTTCCCAAAACAAACTGTTTTTAAACACTGACCAGGCTGTAACAATGGTATTTGGGACCAAGGCTAAACATCCTAAAGCTTCCAATGACTGAGCTTCAGATCAGAACTAACGCTAAAACCTCCCTAACTCCTGTTACTAGTTTTAAATACTTGGGCATATGGTTTGACTCCCATTTAACATTCGGGATGCACATTGATACCCTGACATCCAAAACCTATGACAAACTAGGGGTACTTTATAGGAACAAATCCTCCTTAAGTCTGCTGGTCAGAAAGCGCATCACACAGCAGATGCCAATTACAATTATCGACTATGGGGACATAATATACAGCACCCCAAACCCACCTTAGCAAACTTGACATCCTCTACAATTCAATATGCAGTTTTGTTCACCAATGCAACTACAACACACATCACTATGACATGCTCAAAGAACTAGATTGGTCATCACTTGAGTCTAGGCGCAAAGTTCATCTTTCCTGTCTTGCCTTCAAATACTTTCTTGGCAAGCTACCCACCTATCTGAACAAGCTCCTCACCCATACCACATGCAGCACTTATCATCTGAGATCAGACTCCAAAAGACTGTTCATGGTCCCAAGGTTCAACAAAGTATCCGGCCGCTCCTCTTACCGTGCACCCCAAAACGGCAACAATCTACCGGAGACTCTCACATCCACCACCAGTCTAAGTTTTTTCAAACTAAAGCTGTCTCACATTTTAATCTGGTCTGTAACTGTTACATACGCCTATAATATATATTATCTCTTACTGTGCATGCACTGTCTTGTATATAATGTATACCTGGTTCACTTACAGTATGTAACTATGTATTGTAACCACTTATTATTTGTCATAACTATTCCCAGGACATACTTAAAAAACGAAAGGTAACTCTCAATGTGTTACTTCCTGGTAAAACATTTTATAAATAAATAGCACGTCTGAGATCAGAAGCATTGTAAATTCTTCTGGAATTTTTTACAATTTTCAAATGTCCTGAAAATTGCAGGGAACCCATTATGGATCCCAAGGGAACCCAATGACTCCTAGGAACCCCTGTTGAGAAACGCTGATTTAGAAATTGAATCACTGCTCCAATGGTCAATTCTCTTAAAAAAACGGGAGACGTGGAGAGTGGCTTCCTATAACTAGTGTATTTCTTCATTTGGCCACTAGGTGGTGTTTGTGTTTACAGTGAAGAGTCCATAATGAAGATGACTATTTAACTAATAATTTCTCTTCTAATCTGAACACTCAAACAATTACTCCTTAGTTCCTTGCATCATACATAACATATAAAAATCATGGTGAGAGTGGACAAATCCCTAATGTGATACTTTACAAAGAAAATGATTAAAAAAAGCTGTAGCAAGGAGATCTTCCCTGGAGATGTCAACAACCAAAAATCCAAATGAGATAACGTGGTTCTGGACCAAAAACTGCATGTCAGTGCAAGATCCTGTCTCGAGTGGATGAAACTCCATTCCGATCTATGAATGAATTGAGACTCACTGCAAATTAGATCTGCAACTCATACATCTTTGGCAGGGTTTGAAGCTCCGAACTGCCTTTTGGCTTCCTCTTGATTTATGAAAGGCACAGAAAATCGTTGATTTCATTTTAAAATCTCTATTGCCTTTTTATTATGCACTCGTAAAACCGCCATTTTAATAAAATCAATGTTTTTCCATAGGCCAATTATGTGTCTAAAACAATCTTCTTCTGAAAAAAAGTGTTAACAAACCCCCCATAACATTTCCAGAAAACCTACTCAAAGCGAGCGCCTGTAATTGTGCAGCCATGCGTTTCAGTTTAGCCATAATAAAATTCTCACATTCTGTTTCCCCCTCTGGCTGTGGATTGGCCAACTTTTCCGTCGAATAGAATTATATCAAGGGCACTCTTTTCATGGTGCCCTCTTATCTTCACATTATCTATTATTATTATTTTATTGTTATCAACTGTACTATTTGAACAAAAAAATCTAAAATTGCTCTGACACTGTATTTAACCTGAAAACCATCATTTAAGTTGTTGAGAAAATCCCTTTCATCTTAAAAACGACCAGCTGATTCTTCAGTTCAGTTTTGGGATAAGTAATGTCCTTTATAAGGAGAACATTTTCTTTTGGCAGCAAACAGCTTGGCTTTCATCAGTAGCCTGCTTCTTATTCTGCACTGGATTAGGTACTATTTTACTCACACCCATTAACCCTTTGCAGCCAAGCCATTTTTTTTTTAAATATAAAGTTTACCCTACGGGACCTTCTAAGTCCCACATAGCCGGCCAGAAAACATTCCTTAAACCATGGTTGGGCAAAGTTTCCCCCCTGTATTAATTATCATCACCATTGCTATTTATATTCACAATTTCACTCGCTGGAGATGTTCATACTTCTCACAGTACACATTGATACACACATTTTTACTGCGCTTTATGCTTTGTGTTTATGACATACTAGCTGAGAGACCCGGCGTTGCCCGGGATGTAATTTTGGGGGGGCGTACGACAGGGTTAGGCTACTCCCCCCCCTTGACAGCTAGGTGGGTGACTGAGTTGACTGAGTGTGTGGGTGACTGGGTGGGTGGGTGACACTTGACTGAGTGGGTGGGTGACTGAGTCGGTGGGTGACTTTGGGTCGGTTTGACTTTGGGTCGGTGGGTGGGTGACTTTGGGTCGGTGGGTGGGTGACTTGGGTCGGTGGGTGGGTGACTTTGGGTCGGTGGGTGGGTGACTTTGGGTCGGTTTGACTTTGGGTCGGTGGGTGTGTGACTTTGGGTCGGTGGGTGGGTGACTTTGGGTCGGTGGGTGACTTTGGGTCGGTGGTTGGGTGGGTGAGTTGGGTCGGTGGGTGACTGACTGGGTGGGTGAGTGGGAGACTGACTGGGTGGGTGAGTGGGAGACTGACTAGGTGGGTGAGTGGGTGACTGACTGGGTGGGTGAGTGGGTGACTGACTGGGTGAGTGGGTGACTGACTGGGTGGGTGAGTGGGTGACTGACTGGGTGGGTGAGTGGGTGACTGACTGGGTGAGTGGGTGACTGACTGGGTGGGTGAGTGGGTGACTGACTGGGTGGGTGAGTGGGTGACTGACTGGGTGGGTGAGTGGGTGACTGACTGGGTGGGTGAGTGGGTGACTGACTGGGTGGGTGAGTGGGTGACTGACTGGGTGGGTGAGTGGGTGACTGACTGGGTGGGTGACTGACTGGGTGGGTGAGTGGGTGACTGACTGACTGAATGGGTGGGTGACTGGGTGACTGACTGAATGGGTGGGTGACTGGGTGACTGAGTGGGTGGGTGACTGAGTGAGTGGGTGGGTGACTGACTGAGTGGGTGGGTGACTGAGTGGGTGGGTGACTGAGTGGGTGGGTGACTGAGTGAGTGGGTGACTGAGTGGGTGGGTGACTGAGTGGGTGGGTGACTGGGTGGGTGAGTGGGTGACTGACTGACTGAATGGGTGGGTGACTGGGTGACTGACTGACTGGGTGACTGAATGAGTGGGTGACTGGGTGACTGAGTGGGTGGGTGACTGAGTGAGTGGGTGACTGAGTGGGTGGGTGGGTGACTGAGTGGGTGGGTGGGTGACTGAGTGGGTGGGTGGGTGACTGGGTGAAAGTGGGTGACTGGGTGAAAGTGACTGGGTGGGTGGGTGACTGAGTGAGTGGGTGGGTGACTAAGTGAGTGGGTGGGTGACTGAGTGGGTGACTGAGTGAGTGGGTGGGTGACTGAGTGGGTGGGTGACTAAGTGAGTTTTTGGGTGACTAAGTGAGTGGGTGGGTTACTGAGTGGGTGGGTGACTGAGTGGGTGGGTGACTGAGTGAGTGACTGAGTGGGTGACTGAGTGAGTGGGTGGGTGACTGGGTGGGTGGGTGGGTGGGTGAAAGTGAGTGGGTGGGTGAGTGTGTGGGTGACTGGGTGACAGTGCGTGGGTGGGAGATGGTGTGTGACTTACCTTGACTCCGTGGCATCTGGCTGGGGCAGGAGGTGAGTTCGGGAAGCTGGGGGGGGCAAGAGTGGCAGGAGTCTCGCGCCGCGCTTCCCCTCTCCGGTAGCGGCGCACGTGATGGGGAGTACCGCGCGCGCTTCTTCTCTCCGGTAGCGGCGCACGTGATGGGGAGTCCCGCGCCGCGCTTCCCCTCTCCGGTAGCGGCGCACGTGATGGGGAGTCCCGCGCCGCTTCCCCTCTCCGGTAGCAGTGCACGTGATGGGGAGTCCCGCGCCGCTACCCCTCTCCGGTAGCGGCGCACGTGAGGGGGAGAGCAGGAGGCCCGGGCCGCGCTTCCCCTCTCCGGTAGCGGCGCACGTGAGGGGGAGAGCAGGAGGGCCGCGCCGCGAGGGGGGAGGTGCCTGGAGTTTGCTGCTGAGCAGCAGGGCCGCGCTTCCTCCGTGGCGCATTGTGAGGGTGATGATGCGGCTGGGGATGTTGCGGAGCGTGGGGATTTGGGTGAGGTGGGGAGGGGGGAGAGAGTGAGGGGCACCGGGAGAGGAGGGGCACCGGGAGAGGAGGGGCACCAGGAGAGGAGGGGGGGGTGTGGAAGGTGAGCTGCGGTCCAACTGACGGGGGAGAGTGTGTGTCCCTGTGTGTGTGTGTGTCCCTGTGTGTGTGTGTGTCCCTGTGTGTGTGTGTCCCTGTGTGTGTGTGTCCCTGTGTGTGTGTCCCTGTGTGTGTGTCCCTGTGTGTGTGTCCCTGTGTGTCCTTTGGCCCGTCACTCCGCCTCAGGCCAATGAGAGGTGTGCGGGGGCGGACCAAGGGACCAATGAGATTTCCCCTAGGGACACCGGACATCCAGGCAGGCAGGCAGGCAGGCAGGCAGGCAGGCATACAGTGCTTTCACTAATATAGTATAAGATAAACATTATACAGTGTGACTTTCCTATAGCTCCCTACACCAAGGGGCATATTTACTGTAGTCTCTCAGGCAGCAGAGACCAGTGCACAAAACAGCACAATATTTATTAAGGAACATGAATCCCATTGAAAACAAGTTGAGTTTTTCCTTGGATAAATGTGGTGCAATTCTTCAGTGATGGTCTTGCCCCAGTTTTGCTAGAAGACACTAGTATATATTATACCCATAAGAAAGCCATCTTAGGGCCAGATACAATAAGCTCATGGCAAATAACGTGATGTTACCTAAAACAGTCCCTAAATTTGTTTCCTCCTGAGGTTAACGTGTATCCTCAAAGCTAAATATATCAGAAAACAACGGCCATTGTACAGTATACCTTATGTAACAGTTATGCTCACCACAAACCAGGACCGGACCACGGGGCTGATGTGGGGATAGATATACACCGACCTTAGACCACGAAGCCGGATCCGGGTTGCGAATTCCGTGGTCAAACGTTGCCAGGTCAGGACTGGAGAAGGCAGGGTAATTCGTGGACAAGCCGGGGTCTGGATTAGAGAAGGCTGGGTTAACGATATCCATGCTGGGGTTCGGCAACAGGACGCTTGAGCGAAGGTGCTTCAACGTAGAAAGGAACAGGAACAGGGATCCAGTGCTTCAGCACAAAACAGCACTCCCTAGCCGGGTACAGCTTTGAGTAGTGGAGGCCACTGGAAGCAGGAGATTGCAGAAGGTAACAGGAATACCGATGCATGCCTCTGCAAGGAGAATATGCAGCAGGTAACAGGAACACCGATGCAGGCCTCTGCATGAGGGGTATGCAGATAGGCAACAGGAACTGAGGATCCAGTGCTACAGCATAGAACAGCACCCCCTAGCCGGGTACAGCTGAGAGTGGTGGAAGCCACTGGAAGGTCACAGGGACCTGGAACTGCAGACTGGACAAGAAACACTGAGGCTTCAGTGTAACCGCTATAGCGCGGCGAAGTCTGCCAGTAACTGTTACGCCGGTGCTGCCCGCAGACCAGACACGTCCCCTGAGCTGAAGGGGGAAGTGGTAATACACGCACCCGCAGCAAAGGGAGCGTGTCCGGAGTGTGGTATTAAGCGTTGCCAGGCCAGATGTAGTAAGGTAGACAATACTTGCCGGTACCGGGTGTAGAAGTAGAATTGTGATTATCACGCCAAGGTCAGGGAGCAGAGAGTGGAGGAAGGTTGAAGTCCGAGGGGAGCCAGAGAGTGCGTAATCCGAGGAGTGCTGAGGTCGAGAGCCAAAGGGGGTAGTTGTACGAGCCGTGTCAGAACCTGTGAAATCACCAAGAGTAGACAGAGTATCATCCATGCAGAGACTATGTCGAGCGAGGACTGAGAGGACAGAGAAGCTAGATAAAGCAGGGAGGACCAATCAGGAACGGGGGCAGGTCAGGAGGAACTGCAGGGAGACTCTCCTGATTGGTGCAGCCATTACAAGCCAGGTGAATCTTAGTACTGCAGTGAATACGGCCGTGCGGCATGCGGGGGCGGAGCCTGAGGTCAGGGGGGCAGGAAGAAGAGTGTGCACTGTGAGCGCGCTCCGTAAGGTGCGTGTGCGCGCGACCCGCTCCGGAGGAAACTGCACGCGTGTGTGTGGGGAGAAGGGAACGCGCCCGGCGCCGAGGAGGGGGAATAGCGGCGGAATCGCCAAGAGGGCGGCATGGATGAGGAGCCACGGAGGCCGGTAAGGCAGGGTTGCGCCGTGCGTCCAGGGTCTCCCTGAAGGTAGAGGATGTTCTGTTTGGGGGATGCCGAATCCTAACAGTAACTAGGAGCTATGGCAAGAAGGCCAAGGCAGGCTAAACAGAGATGCTGTGGCAAGCACAGTACTAGAAAGTCTATGTTCAGCAACTTCCTGGTGGGCGGGGCAGGAGTTAAATAGAACAGGCAGCCAATGAGGCAGAGCTGCATAGGAGGCAGCAAGAAGCAGGCTGCAGTCTAATTGCAGAAGCAGGTGATGCTGATTGCAGAAACAAGGGGGGAGTTGTCCAGAAGCTGCAAGGTTCTGTAAGGAAAAGGTTTCAGCAAAACCCAGGAGCGGATTCCTTACACCTTATTAGCATCGGCTTAACATCATATTATTGTAGCACAACATTGCCTTGGCTCCCAATAATGTGACATTAAATATGTCTTACTCCCTTCCAGAACTATTAGAGAAACACAGAATTAGGTTAGCTCAGATCTACCCCTATAACAGAATGCAGTAGCGCAACCCGGGGCGTGTCAAGGGTGCATTAGCACCCCCCCACCCTCAAGAATTAGTGTCGCGCTTACAGATAGGGTTGCCAGGTGGCTTCTCTGAAAATACTGGACTAAATGGTGAAAGGTGTGTCAATTCAATATATCCAGGGAGGAAAATACCGGACACATACATGTCCAGTATTACAGTACCTCTCATTTTTTACTGGACAGAGTATCCAAATACAGGATAGTCCAGTTCAATGCCGTACACCTGGCAACCCTACTTACAGAGGCCCCTCGCTCTTCCACACAGCAATTAAACTGATTGCTGGGGGAGAGGACAGGGCTTTGTAGGAGAGCAGCCCTCTTCATCGACGACCGTCATCATGTGACGCTGCTCAATCATGGTGACGCGACATCACATAGCGACACGTTGTCAACAGCGTTGGGATTGTACCATGGTCAGTCCAGCACCGTAAAAAAAGATATGTTGACATTAAGCGCAGATTAAAAGCAAAAATGGCTGAATAAACTAAACATACAAGAGGGCCAGGTGGAAGACCTCCTATGACAGTATAATACAGTGCCAATACAGGTCAACTTGTGAAAGCATCACATATATCATTATGTAGTGAACCTTTAAGTAACACTTTGTATGTTACCTTCTTATAAGTCCATCCTGACGTACAACGCGTCGCTCGGTCACTGGCCTCCTCTTCATCTGAGCGATCTCCATCACCACCAATGTACATTGGCACACTGCCACCAGAGCCACGAGACATTCAAAGGGTAATTACAGAGGAGCACATTGCAGAACCAGGCCGGCCCCAACATAATGAACCACAGAGGCGGCCCCTGATTTCCAGAGACCTCCTGCAGTTGCATACTGCACAGGTTACACCTTCGCAAACAAATGATGCACAAACTGAGCCGATTGCTTTATTTGAGAAAAGTGTGAGATCCCACCTAAACCCCAAAAATTGAAATACAAAAGAAAGAAAAGCTAATATTCTCCACAAAAGATCTCTAAAAGCCAAATTAAGAGTTAAACCATTTCTCCTGCAGGAGCAGAATTTGCAACATGGTACAATGGAGGTCAATTCAAATAATGATCAGGTCTGTGGCTGCCGCCTAATCAAACAGGCAGTGTCAATTTGGTGGCCACAAACCCCACCACTCACCACAGCGGGGACAGCAGCAGCCTCGACTGAGGCAACACCTGCAGAAAGTGCATCTACTGGCCACTCGTTCTCTTACCGTGCACCTCACAACTGGAACAATCTACATCCGCCACCAGTCGAAGTTCTTTTAAAACTAAAGCTGTCTCATTTTAATCTGGTCTAAAGAAAATAAAGTGCTGAAGTTATGTTTCTTCTAATGTCTCTGTTCAAGTATGCGTGTCTATATATGTATTTGTTTAATTATTTTTATTCTTGACTAAGCCACTGATTGAGCCACCTGTGCTGAAGCAGGGATATGGAGCACAAAAACCGAATATCAGCTCATGAAGCAGGGTGGTGAATGGACGCAGGTAACAGTCTGTAAATTAATGATAGCAATGTCCGGTACATATAAAAATAGATGCGGGGAGAGGGGAGACAAACGATGGGGTTAAGCAAGGTTATAGAAGCGGGGAACTTACAGAGAGGTTGGAATCCCACCAGGCTGTGTGACCCCTTATGAGGCTTCACCTTACTCCCGTCTCCTTCCATATGATGTGGTGTAGAGCCGCGCGCTCTCAAGGTGTCACCACTAATCTGTTCCTCCCTCAACAATAGTAGAGCCGGTGGTGTCCTCCGATCCAGGCAGTAACAGGAACAAAAAATTATCGATTGGACTACCGCTTGCTGTGGGACAAAGTTGGGGAACTCACCAGGGATGAAGGTTAAAAAGTCTTTATTGTAAACTACATAAAATGAACAAAACTCCTCCTCCCACGCGTTTCACGCCCACTATGGTGCTTTTGACAAAGCGCCTGACTTGGCTGGCCCTTAAGAACTGGGTTGACCACCCCTGGTATAAGCTATGGCTACACGCACAGGATAACACAGCTACTGATAATAATGCACATTGTTCATCCACAAGTATATTACAGTGACACAAATGCCACCATATATAAAAATGTTTACACTAAAGACTGTATCTATATATATTTTTGAAAACGTTGTATGTTAGCTGTGCTTCTGGGCAATCAGATTGGTCCGTCGGTCCGTCACTCCGCCTCGGGCCAATCTGATTGGTCCCTTGGCATGGCTGCCCCCCCACGGCTCTCATTGGCCGCTATGGTCTAACAGTCTGACCCACTCTTACACACACACCACCCTCACACCTCATGCTTCTCTCCAAGACTGATGAGGTAGCAGAGCGCTCAAATGCCAGGTCAAATGATGATGTAGGACAGTGATCTAGACCCTTTTGCCTACACGTATGGATAATTCAGAAAAAACACTAGGGTTAGGGAGTGATCACAAAACCACACCAATAGAAGCAAATAATGAGTGAATAAATGGTAATCCAAAAAAGTGGGTGCAAACTGTGAACTGAAAAGTGAATCAGAAAAGGGGGGGAAAGGAAAACACAAAATGGATGTGTCTCCTAAAAGAATTCACTATAATGCACTCCTACTTAATTTAAAATTGTACTTTTAATATATTTCCATAAAACATATGTTACCAAAAACGTTGTGTATAATACATTAAAAATAAATTAAATTGACATTAACTAGCGTCTGTGTCAGTGAATGTGTGTTGGAGTGGTCTCAAACAACAATTGGTAGTAGAGGCTTCAGGACACAGAACGCTACTTGGTCAGGGTATAAACCCCTCTGGGGCACCTATGAGATCAGGTACACAAGTGATAGTAAATAAATAAATAGACGTACACACTCAGTGACTAGGATGTGTCGTAAGGCTACAGCAGTCCTGCTTTGGCTTGTAAACCACAGAGCACTAAAGGATGTTAGTTATACATGTATTGCCATCCAATATATATTAAAGTGCTACTGATAGTATAGTGATGGAGGGTAAATGATTCACAGCTTAGTGAAGCAAATGTTCACAGCATATTAATCATTGAATCATTCTACAGCACACTCCAAATGGTTATATCATATAAAGAGCAGGAATGCTTGCGCACTGAGTGTTGGTGGAGTACCCAATTCAGATCTACATAGATAAAGCCAGGAGACTACAGAACACTACATAAAAGCAGCTCCAAGTAGGAGACTGACAACATGGCGCGTCCAACGCGCGTTTCCCTCCAGCAAAGGAGCTTCCTCAGGGACAAATTTGCTTGTGGGAGGAAGAATGAACCCTTATATACCCAAACAATACCTTGATTACAGATTGAACAGTTAACACGTTAACGTATGGATAATTGGTTAATTTATTAACTTTATCCATGTTATATCATTGTGAGGACTATCTATCTATGTGGGTTAATAATATTTAAAGTTAAAATTTAAAGATTATTGATTTTTTTTCATACAGTACATCTGTATATTTATTCTTTTATGGATGTGTTAATGATACTATTCATGGAGAAAATGTTATATCTATGATAACTGTATATCCTGTTCTGGAGATTATTCAGAAGACGATTATCCTTGGTGTTTGGAACATGAGATTTGGTAATCTCAATATAGATGTATCTAGATGATGAAGATTTATTATAATGAATATCCATATCAATGTTAATGAATCTTGTCCTTTTATCAGAACAAAACAAAATATGGACATGGGCTAATGTGGAATTCAGTGATGGTATTAATGATCCTTATATTACTACAATTGTGATTTTATAGATGAATTTCAAATATGCGTATACCCTAAATTCTACATTGCATTTTTGTTTCATTTCTGTTTGTTATTTGTTATCTTTGTCTCATCTCTTTATACTTTATAGATTTATTATTATTTTGGATTACTGCGTTTTTATTTAGTTATATTTGTCCTGGAACAGGATTGTTTTTTCCTGTATTTTTCCTGCTCTAAGGCTGCCAGCCCTCCCCAGCTAAAGTTACATGTTTTTCCCTGCTCTGAGGCAGCCAGAGCTGTGTATATTGCAACATAGTTGTTACAAGTAATCCCCTTTTACACAGCCTCTAGTCAGTTGCCCTGGCAACCTACCAATACTCACAGTTTGAGTTTGGTTTAGCCCTTTCCCCATGTTTATCTGTATATTGTTATGCCCCTTAGCCTGTTCCTGTCTGCCAGGAAAGTGTGCTCCCTCTTCCACACAAGCAGCCATAGTGAGTAGACACTTCTTCCACTGCTCCCTCAGAAAAGGAAATCCTTTTTACCTTCCCCTCAAAGAAGCACATCCACATAGCAGAACACCTTCCTCTCATAAGGTTATTCTCCTGACAAGAGAAATCTGCTAGCACAATCCACATATAGAACTTTTATATTTCTGTTAACTCCCCTCAATAAACTTGAAGAAAATAGAAGGACTTTGTGTGCTTTAAAAGGGGACGAGTTAAGCTACATGGACTTAATCATATGCTACATACAGACGAGACCACGACTATTCTAAAGCTTAACATACAGAACCCCAATAAGCTCATATTGAACCCCCAAAATAACCACAATATATACATGCGTATAGGTGTCAAAGAGGAGTGCTACTGAGCATGGCAATATATATTTAAAACCAGAGACAGAACATGAAACACAGACAGAGCTCAGTTCTACATCCATTAACACAGATACACGGTACAGTGCCTATATATATATATATATATATATATATATATATATATATATACTGCACCGACACACTTTATTCGAGCAAATACCCAGTATGTACCTGGCAGATACCTGGAATGCGCCGCTCCTCACCTCTGACAAGCCCCGTTGCGTTTGCCTTCCCAGCCTGGGTTCATGCCTGGCTGACGGGCGGCTGATCTGTTAAATGATAATGATTAGGATTTAATAGGCTGCAATGCTTCGCGTGTCTACCAGATGGCATAAATTCATGAATTGTAATGCAGTATATATATATATACTGTGCAGTATTGCAGCCAGCGGGAATAAAATGCTTCAATCCCTGCCTGGAAAATACCTCAATGCACTCGGGCAGAAAACAGTCACAAACCTCAATACACCCGGGTATACCCGAATTCGTGGGACTAGCCGAGCTCGAATAAAGTGTGTCGCCAGTGTATATATATATATTGTGACAGTCACTGACTCAGTAGGCTGGAATAGTGAATGGAGAGACGCTGCAGCCAGTACACAGAGCGTTAATCTCCTCAGAGAAAGAAGCACAGCTGAAGACTGATTAAACAGGGGCTGAACTCATCATACTGTACATTAAAAAGCAGGAAGTTGCTCACAGAAGGTGAGCTTGTTTTTCCACGTGAGGGTGGAGAGACCTCTCCCGGCTAGGAAGCCGTATCTGTTGCTCTGGTCCCCCAGTCCTGCAAGGAGCTATGCTGCTGGAACCAGCTGGGACCCCAACCCAGGATAAAGATAAAGATTGCTGCAAGCTGGACACAGCCTGCTCCCCGGAACCGTGTTCCTGTTTGCTGTTGGAGCTGCATTACAGATAAGACTTTATTATAATACTTATTTGTTATACATTGTAGAGCATATGTTTTGAGCATAACCAGATTAGCTGGCTGCCCTGTTAGTAAGGGCTCAAGAAGTGAGTTAGTTTCCCTAACGGGAATAGGCTTTAATTTCTAGAAAGTAGTTTTTAAAGGGACAGTGCACCCGTACTTTATTTTGGTTGTGGCTAATAAACCACTATAGTTGAACGTTTCCCATTGTGTCTAGCATCTTACTGACCCCATCGCGAGGCCGTCCTGCCACAATATATATATATATATATATATATATATTTTAAATAAAATGGTCTTTTAGTTTAACTCTTTGGCCAAAGTGTTGTAAGCCCTTGAGCCCCTCCAAGGCAGACCACATCTCAAGGGTCCTAACACTAAAATAAATTCTTAATAACCTGTACATTACCAGGAAGAATGATTTATAATAAATCTGTCAAAATTAGTTGCATAGTTCTAAGTCTGAATGAAGCTCTTATTAACCTGTACATTACCAGGAAAAGCACTCTGTATTAGATTTGTCGCAATCAAACTGTATGCAGGTTCCCATGAGTGTGGAGGTGAAATGGAGTGAGCTTTTAACCATTTAAAAGTGGGAGGGAGTGAGCTTCAAACCTGGGAAGGGGGAGCCACCCACCAAATCAGCTGGGACCAGAGCTGAACAGAATTGCAAAACTTACAGAACCCCAATAAGCTCATATTGAACCCCCAAAATAACCACAATATATATGCGTATAGGTATCAAAGAGGAGTGCTACTGAGCATGGCAATATATATTTAAAACCAGAGACAGAACATGAAACACAGACAGAGCTTAGTGCTACATCCATTAACACAGATACATGGTACAGTGCCTAAATATATATATATATTTACAGTGGTCGACAAATCACCAAAAAATCTACTCGCCGAACAAAAAAATCTACTCGCCACCAAGTACCACATGTGTGCTGCTTGGGCCAATAGGAGCTCGCCACGATGTTAAATCCACTCGCCCGGGGCGTGCAAATGTATAGGTTTGACGAACACTGTATATATATATATTGTGTGTATATATATATTAAATAAAATGGTCTTTTAGTTTAACTCTTTGGCAAAAGTGTTGTAAGCCCTTGAGTCCCTCCAAGGCAGACCACATCTCAAGGGTCCTAACTAAAATAAATTCTTAATAACCTGTATATTACCAGGAAGAATGATTTATAATAAACTATGCAACTAATTTTTACAGATTTATTACAAATCATTTTTCCTGGTATATATATATATATATATATAGGCTGTCCAATAGGAACGCTACGTCTCCTGCTCCGGTCACGTGGTTCCCCGGCGGCTCACACAGACACTGCTTACCTGCTCCGGTGCTGTGGAAGTGATTCCTGCAGCTCCCCCGCCGGCTGAAGACACCTCTGATGCTGCCACCGTCACAGGACTTCTGCTGCTGGTCCTAGATGTCTTCGGAAAGGTAAGTAATTAGATTATTTCCAGCTGCCCTGACATTACCCGGCGCTGAGCCCACTTCTCAGTTGCCGGGTCCGGGTAGCTGGAAATGTGCCGGGTACCGGGAAATTCCGGCTACTCAGTACACCACTAGTGCTTATTCCTACTATGTGTTATATTATTATGTCATGTGTATTACTACTGTGAAGCGCTATGTACATAAATGGTGCTATAATAGCGCGTCTGAGATCAGATGCATTGTAAGGAACCCCAACCTTCTCAAATAGTGTCTCTGAGATCAGATCCATTGTAAGGAATCCCAACCCTCTCTAATAACGTGTCTGAGATCAGATGCATTGTAAGGAACCCCAACCCTCTCTAATAGCACGTCTGAGATCAGATGCATTGTAAGGAACCCCAACCCTCTCTAATAGCGCATCTGAGATCAGATGCATTGTAAGGAGCCCCAACCCTCTCTAATAGCGCGTCTGTGATCAGATGCATTATATATTCTTCTGTAATTGGTACAGTTTTGAAATGACCTGAACATTTCATGGAATCTTTTAGGGATGCAAGGGGAACCCAGTTCAAAAACACTTGTTTACGTTAATGTCACATTAAATAACTTTAGTGTATTTGGGCTCTTTAAATTATAGTAGGAATATTACAATGAGTAGAAGATTTCCTCGGCTGTTCTATTGCCAATATGATGATCTTCCTTCGGGACTTCCACAGACACTGCCTGGAATTAGCATAGGAATGCAGTTGCTTCCCTGAGGTGGTTGAGAAGTGCATCTTTCAATCACACTTATTATAGACCAGATCTGCTCTTCCACCTGACAACAAAGGTTGAACTTGGAAGGAAACACTCAACCATGCGACGCCTTC
The DNA here is from genome assembly GCF_040206685.1 of Ascaphus truei. Classification (NCBI taxonomy): domain Eukaryota; kingdom Metazoa; phylum Chordata; class Amphibia; order Anura; family Ascaphidae; genus Ascaphus; species Ascaphus truei. The sequence goes on along the minus strand of NC_134487.1, from coordinate 272,184,731 downwards.
TCTTTTAGTTTTAAAATGTCATGATTTAACCTCGTTTGCTGCTGTGTAGGCCATTAACGCACTGCTCTGCTGAGATCTACCTCCCTCTTTTCTCCTTACCTTGAGCTCTTTGCTCTCTGGTTTTGCATGGATCCAATAAAAGTTGATTATGGACCAAAAAACGAATACATTGACTTACAGTATCTTGCATGATTTTGACCATTTTAGAATATTTTGGATTTTTAGACCTGAATGAAATGTTGATACATTCTAAAGGTATTATGTGAGAACAACCAAAGTTAATAAATAGATGTTTAATACATAACCCGCAGCCCGTTGCAGGAGGGAAGGGGTTAATTCAAGTTGGTTGCAGCTCTCTCTCTCTCTCTCCCTGGTTCAAACCCCCTCCCCAGCTCTTCTTGATTTCAACCCTTACTCTGTCTTTCAAGATGGGCCCCGCTGGGGTTCTGTGGGCGTGGGGAGGTGTGCGGGGGAGAAAGGGAATTCCATTTTTAAAAACACCCCCGGGAACGCAAACAATAGTTCATATATAATCAGAGGAAAGTTCTCATAAGGACATCTTGTGCCTGAACTTTTTTCCAAAATGTGCGATTTCCCCCTTGCGAGCATGCACTTGTACACGCTCTCATAAACACATTTGCAGACACACTTACAAACAGCTGCACACATACTGTACTGCACATGCCCACGTGTGAAAATGTGAATAAAGAAAGTAACACATCCATTCTCTACTACTCCCTCTCTTGGACTTACCCGTCCACCTCGTGTGCTCCCTGACTCCGTTTATAGCAATGCACATTGTAAAGTAATGTGTGCGGTTTGTGTCCCGTATAGGTTTATATCCAACCTACTTTTTTTTCCAGACAATAAAATGAATTATTTGAAGAAGAATCAAAAAAAGAAATTACAGACACCATGTGACGTGATTAATGGATGGTCTGGCAACATTTTATGCTGAGTTTCAACTTCTTCAGAATCGTATAACTTATTCTGTTCCTAACATAAATCAGCATTTAAAAGTTTTGAAGAAGCACAGAACGCTCTCAAAACCTCTTACTCAGTGACATCACAGCCTACCTATCCTATATTCTATGCAGGTATACATTTCTACACCTTAAAGCAGCAGTTTAAGCTGCCGTTTTGTTTTTTTTATTATTTTTTTGCATCAATACAATCCACACAATAAGTAATTATCTAAGTTGCAGATCGATCCGTTCTCCTGTGATCGATCGGCAAAGATTCGGCTCGGGGGTTCACTAAATGACTGCAGAGGAGTATTCTGTTTTTAGAAGAGGAAGGGGGTGTGACTTTGTAAATGGTTGCTATAGAAACAAAAAAGACTTGTTCCATTATAATACATAATAAATGTCAAAGTTGATTAAAAAAATAATGCTACGTGTATTTTCTCATAGTACTGAACTGATTTATTTAAAAAAAGCACATGTAGGATATTGCTTTGTCTGGAGCTTTAAGGAATTAATGTAACATTACAGTACATATTACAGATTTTTCTACTGTTTCTACAGATGTAATTGAGTAATTATTGATTAAATAAAGCAAAAAAAAAGGCAGTTCATAAAAATATAAACCATTGTAATTTTCAGGTAGTTTGGGGTAGGGGCTGAGGGGGGGGGGGGACTTATAATTCCATAGAACAAATAGTACAAATACGTACCTTCCATAATTAGACTTAAACAAAGGTTTGGGGATAGGGTAAGGGAATCACTCGGGTTTTATTGTCAGGAAACAAAACCAGAAAATGCAGCTCTCTCTAAAGATACCAGCACATCCCTGAACAGTGGAGATGGTGCAGTTCCGACAGAGTATCCTTATCATTCAGATGAACTGTCTCCACCTGGGTGGCTTAGGCTAAGGCCCCGCTCCCTCAGTCAGCGCGCCCGCACTGCAGACAGGCGGCGCGCTGACAGGCAATTGATCGCTACCTGCGGTCTATAGGGAGCTGGAGCGGGGGGCGTGGCCAATACGGGTCGGGGGCGCGGCAATGATGTCGGAGGGGGGGGGGGGGGGGCATCACACAGTGTGTCAGGGGGATCCCTACCCCGCCTCCCTGCTCCCCGCTCCCCGAAGCCTCCCTGAGGAGAGAGTCTGTGTACACAGCCCTCACATAATGTGCATACTGTGCACACAGCCCTCACATCTGCACCCCCCGGCATAATGTGGACACAGCCCTCACATGTGCACACAGCCCTCACATCTGCATAATGTGCACACAGCCCTCACATGTGCACACAGCCCTCACATCTGCATAATGTGCACACAGCCCTCACATCCGCGCCCCCCGGCATCTCCACACTCAATCAGGCTGTGCTGCAGTCAGAAGACAAATTGCTGCTCTCCCCGAAGCCTCCACGCTCCCCGAAGCCTCCCCTCCTTCTCTCCTCCCCTCCTCCTCTCCTCATTGGCTCACAGCCACACCACGTGACGCGTCGCCGCTCGGGATTACAATTCTCTTGCATCCCCTGGCGGCTGATGCGTCACAGCGTGTAGCGAGCCGTGCAGCGAGGAGGGACTGGGGCCGGCTCGGAGAAACTCATGTTCAGTGAGTGACGCTCACGCGGCCGCGCATGCTGTCGGAAGCAGCGGGACCCAGGCCTAAAGTGGGCGTTTGTGCTGCTCCTCTGAGCATAATTCTTCAAGTTTTTAACCCCAAATTGTGTTGATATTGTTGTCTTTTTATACGTTGGTGACACATCTATGGAATAATATGAGAATATCATAGGAAATGATATCTCTCTCTCTCTCATATTTCAGGGTACTATTGACAAATCAGGTGAAAAGATTGCACATCACTACTCCCGCCCCCCAGAATTCATAGTGGCACACCATGGGACCACCAGGGAATGAGCCCCTTAAGGTTGGTGCATTGCATTTGCTCCAGCAGCTATTGCTCTGCCACTGGACATAAGAATAAACATTAGGAATAAGGAATTCCTACACCAAAAAGCTTCCAGTCCTCTGCATATATTGTACTCGCTACTAACAGTAAAATAGTCAAAGTGATTTAACTTCCGACTCATTTGCTGTACAGGTGGAAATCATGGAAAACGTAATCCCCCATCTTAAAGACCCATTACATGAACCACAAAATAATATTTTTGCAATGTTAAATTAATAAGAACGTGTGTTTTACAGTCAAGTTGGTGGGACTCATCTTTCAAATAACCTTTTATCCGACATAGAAATGTTCAACATGTTTTAGATTGTAAGCTTAAACTGCTGTATTAAATATCTTGTTATATCTGTGTATCTTCATTTTTCTTCACTTCCTTTCATTTGTAATTGTCTGCCTCTTATACTGTTACATTAAAGAAACAATCCAAGCGGCACAAAAAAAATACATAAAATAAAAAACACCTTTTTAAAAAATATATATATGCAGCTTTTGATTACCTTTTATTGACAACTAATTACCTAAACTGCCAATCAATTTGTTCTCCCATGATGGATCAGCAAAGATCCTGCTAATCGGGGTTCACTAAATGGCTGCCTTTCAGTTTCACTCAATCCTTCAGGCAATGTAACTCAGCAGCTACAATGTATTCTTATATTACTACGGTAACATTAGCCATGGTCACAGTTTGCAGCTCAAACTGCTGGGAATATTTGCAACACATTCTCAAGCAGGAAAGGGTTACAACAACCTTGCACTGGAATAGATCTTGCCTGGAATAGAAATCAAAGGATGCTCAATATATTAAAAATGGCATTAAGAGTTGAATTTTAAAAAAAAACATGTATTAAGTATTATATAATACTACAGACCTGATTTATTTAAAATAAATTAATCTCTTTTCTTTCTCTCTCAATCAATTTATCACTGTGTCCCACTCCCTGCCTCTCCATTCCGTCTCGATCTACTGCATCTCTTCTCTTCCTCACTCTCTCAATCTTTGTCTCCCTCCCTCCCCCTCACATCACTGCCTCTCTCAGTACATATCTGTCACCGGCCCATGATTCATGTATGTTTCTCTCTCGGCATCCCCTGCTGTGACTGCCTCTCCCTCTCGCCCTGTTTATCTGCCGTTTGATTTATCTCTCACACTCACTTCCTTTGGTTCTTTCCTCTGTCCCTCTTTCTGTCTCATTCTCCTTCCCTTTCTCTCTGTATATCTGTCATTGCCCCAGCTGCCTCTCCCCCCCCCCCCCCCCCTTCATGTCTCTTTGTCCTTCTTTTCTATCTGGCTTCCTCTTCCGCATGGCACACACTTGTTGTTTGTAAGGTTGCATCTGTGATATTAGTTCCATGGCAGAGAAAGACACAGATAGCCATGTGGCCCTTCGATATCTGTGTCACTGCAGCATTACACCGAAAATAGTTACTAGCCAAAAGTTCCCGTAGTGGCTTTATGAATCTTGGTAAAATACAGATTCATTGCAGGTTATTACATTTTAATGAACCAACATGATAGTTCTTCACAGTTGTTCTAGACAAGTTTTCAATGTGGCATACACATGTGCTTGTGTACAGTACTACAGCTATAAGGAAGTGTCATGTAGATCCATTACAACCTGAAGATAAATGTATCAGGGACTTGACCTCAGAGCCTGTGAGTCACTTCTCCCTCCCTGAATCAAAGTGCAACAACTTATTCCTTTATATATATATATAGCTTCTTTGCATACCCAGTTAATCAACCCCACACTGATGAGACCCATTAAGGTCGAAACAGCTGTCTGTGGGTTGTTTTCTGGGTATGCACCTTAACCCTGGCTGTACTCAAAGCTGTGACCATGCAGCAAGCTTAAGCCTATAGGGAACCATGTTAAAAATGGTTTTTGAAGCAAAATGTGGCACTGTGTGCTCATTTGCATGTCATTTCCCAGAATCCCTTGCTGCAGTGGAAGTGCTGTGTGCTGGGTGATAATGGGGAAAGGCGGGGTTGCAGACCTGCCTAATACATGCAGATGAGCATACAGTTGTATTTACATTTATATATATACTAGCTGAGAGACCCGGCGTTGCCCGGGATGTAATTTTGGGGGGGCGGACGACAGGGTTGGGCTTCCCCCTGGTGACTGGGTGACTGACTGAATGGGTGGGTGACTGGGTGACTGACTGAATGGGTGGGTGACTGAATGGGTGGGTGACTGGGTGACTGACTGAATGGGTGGGTGACTGGGTGACTGACTGAATGGGTGGGTGACTGAGTGGGTGGGTGACTGAGTGGGTGGGTGACTGAGTGGGTGGGTGACTGAGTGAGTGGGTGGGTGACTGAGTGAGTGGGTGGGTGACTGAGTGGGTGGGTGACTGAGTGAGTGGGTGGGTGACTGAGTGAGTGGGTGGGTGACTGAGTGAGTGGGTGACTGAGTGAGTGGGTGACTGGGTGAAAGTGGGTGACTGGGTGAAAGTGACTGAGTGAGTGTGTGGGTGACTGAGTGAGTGGGTGGGTGACTAAGTGAGTGGGTGGGTGACTACGTGAGTGGGTGGGTGTTTGGGTGACTGAGTGAGTGGGTGGGTGGGTGACTGAGTGAGTGGGTGGGTGACTGAGTGAGTGGGTGGGTGACTGGGTGGGTGACTGAGTGGGTGGGTGACTGAGTGGATGGGTGGGTGACTGAGTGGGTGGGTGACTGAGTGGGTGGGTGACTGAGTGGGTGGGTGAGTGAGTGGGTGACTGGGTGAAAGTGGGTGACTGGGTGAAAGTGACTGGGTGGGTGTGTGGGTGACTGGGTGGGTGTGTGGGTGACTGGGTGACAGTCCGTGGGTGGTAGACAGTGGGTGACTTACCTTGACCCCGTAGCATCTGTCTGGGGCAGGAGGTGAGTTCGGGAAGCTGGCGGGGGGGGGCAAGAGTGGCAGGAGGCCCGCGCCGCGCTTACCCTCCGTCTGGGAGCCGGTGCACATGAGGAGGAGGCCCGCGCCACGCTTCCCCTCCGTCCGGGAGCCGGCGTACGTGAGGGGGAGTGCAGGAGGCCCGGGCCGTGCCGCGCTTCCCCTCCGTTCCTCGTTGTGAGCGAGGGGGGAGGAGCCTGGAGTTTGCTGCTGAGCAGGAGGGCCGCGCTTCCCCTCTCCGGGAGCGGCGCACGGAGAGGGTGATGGTGCGGCTGGGGATGTTGCGGAGCGTGGGGATTTGGGTGAGGTGGGGAGGGGGGAGAGAGTGAGGGGCACCGGGAGAGGAGGGGCACCGGGAGAGGAGGGGGGGGTGTGGAAGGTGAGCTGAGGTCCAACTGACGGGGGAGAGTGAGGCCAAGCAACAGAGAGTGTGTATGTGTGTGTGTGTGTGTGTGTGTGTGTGTGTGTGTGTGTGTGTGTGTGTGTGTGTGTGTGTGTGTGTGTGTGTGTGTGTGTGTCGTCACTCCGCCTCAGGCCAATGAGAGGTGTGGGGGCGGGCGGCCCAAGGGACCAATGAGATTTCCCCTAGGGACACAGGAAGATGCAGACAGGCATACAGTGCTTCACAAATATATAATAAGATATATATATATATATATATATATACAGTGTTCGACAAACCTATACATTTGCTCGCCCCGGGCGAGTGGATTTAACATCGTGGCGAGCTCCTATTGGCCCAAGCAGCACACGTTTGGTACTAGGTGGCGAGTAGATTTTTTTGTTTGGCGAGTAGATTTTTTGGTGATTTGTCGACCACTGTTATATATATATTATTTGAACATTATTTGAATATTATTTGTAACATGAACACCTCTTTGTGTTCCATTAGTGTATATATATATATATATAATATTAATATATATAGATAATTTTTTTATTTAAACAAACAATAATCTTAACATTATCGACAAGATGGGGGACAGGGAACAACAGCAGGGAGTTGAAGAATGCTCCTTCTCACCCCTGCTTGTCTATTTCAAAACTACTTTCCTCAAGACCCCACAACGCGCCAACCCACGGCTCTAAGGTAAGCCTGTTGGAAGAAAAGGGGGGTGCCTGGTCCCTCCAGTCAGGCCAGCCCTGCTTAGGTCTGAGGGGTTCTCTTATTTGGAAGACTAATCATTGGCCTCTATAGATCGCACCTTCTAGAACAAGGGCCATAAACTTATATACGTCCCAAAACACTCATCTATACAACACGTGGAGAGATACCTGTGATCACACCCGAGATACCTGGGAAATCAGCTTATTTGAATATTCAAACTCTACTAAATAGGACTCTTTCAAAACTCATATTTTTGGGTGGGAGGAAACCTGGTTCAAATTTGTCAAATGTCTTGCGAACCTGCACATCTCGCCCAATTCGTGAATTTAGGCAAAAATGTTGACTGTAAATTCTTTCTCTCTGTCACTGTCATGTGGTAGGAATCACACATTAGCAGTATGTGTCCATATGTTATGCTATAGCATGCTGACATACCTAAAATATGGGACATACTGTACTAGTAAGTCAATTATTTTCTGTGTTACTATGTTACACAGTGGTTGAGGGAGACAATGCCACTTTACTATTGAAGATTAACAGAGCTGTCTGTGTCACTTTATGTGGCTTCTTCATATCAACCTGCAGTTATAGGAACAGGCTCAAACAGTCATACAGTTCACCCCTAGTTTCAGTGTATCATATGGCCCTAAGACGGACAGACACAAGGAACCACAGGCCCTGTTTTTTTTCTGTGTCGCTATCAGAGGAACAGACTTTAATGAGCCATATCTCCTTTCACTCCCTATGTCGCTATCGGGGGGTAGACACAATGAACCATTGGTCCTTTGTTTCTCTGTGTCACTGTCGAAAAGACAGACACAATGGGACACAGGTTTGTATTTTTTTGTGTCTGGTTTCTGGATAACTTGTGTTTTGCTTCTGTCCCTTTGAATCTGGGTCCAGCCCTGTAGCCGTTTCCTGTTTGTGAGGCCACTCTCGGTCACATGACCAACCTGCTAGTGATGTCACCGCATGTGTTATTTATCCACTTGACGGTGCAAAACACCCATTCACAGTGTAACAAAATATGGTATTGCTCCCTGTGGAGAAGGCAAACTAGTTCTGTGATAGAAAGTAAAAAGGAATGAGGTAACACGTTAGTTTACAACAATAATTGCAACTGTCAGGATCCAGGAACTAGGGCTGAGAGGAAAAATAATCCTTGCTTTCCTGTGGCTGCCATATGCAATGGCATTGTGGGTGACATCACTTCCTGTTCCCCAGAGAAGAGTTAAACAGGAAGCAGAGTTTGGAGACTGAAGCTGGAGCTTTTAACCATTTTATTTCCCACTAACAAAAAGCTACCATACTGTAGCATAACATAAAGCTACCAAATGTCCCGGTTACCAGGGACGGAGCTGCTTTAAAGAGTTCTGTAGTTAACACAAGTATGTCCGGTATAATTAGGTAGCATAAAAGGCTTGTTAAGCTCACAAAAAACATGTTTTTTTTTTAATCACAGATTACATTTTTAGAGAAGTTTTGTTATCTATGCCCAGTATAATGCTGATTCACATAAACCTGTTTCAGTTGAGCCTTCCAGAAATGTAGCTTTACAGAAAATATATACTTTTACGTGTGTATATATATATATATATATATATATATATATATATATATACAGTGTTCGACAAACCTATACATTTGAACGCCCTGGGCGAGTGGATTTAACATCGTAGCGAGCTCCTATTGGCCCAAACAGCACACGTGTGGTACTAGGTGGCGATTTTTTGGTGATTTGTCGACCACTGTATGTATATATATATATATATATATATATATATATATATGCCATATTATATATTTACGTGTACATATATATGCCGTACGTTTATATATTTATATATAAATAGTGTAGATATAAAACTATATATATATATATATATATATATATATATATATATATATATATATATATATATATATATATATATATATATACATATATATGTGTTTATTTACATATTTATAACGTGAATATATATGTACTGTATATTACATTAACCACTCTATTAGGGGGAGGGCCATCAAATTGTGACTTATTAGTAGAAATGAACATTGATCTGGGAATTGTAACAGGAAGTCTGAGGTGTACACAATTTTTAGAGCAAGGTTTATATCTTGTATTTTACGTGCCCTAAACAATACATTGTAAAAGACACGACTTGTATTGTGTTTTATATATATTTTTCTTTTTGAAGTATATCAGGTGCGCAGATACAATGGGGTTAAGTATGTTCTTAAGAATGCAGTCACAATGTTGGTTTTAACACATAAACCTAAGGTATCTTTGATATATGAAACATTCGGCGCAATAAGAAAATGTCTTTATACTGTATGAAAAATCCTTATAGGAGAGGGACTCATGGTGTATTCTGATCAGACAATGTCCTGAACTTATTGCAATCGGCAATAGAAAATGTCAATGTAGCAGGAACATTAATAAGTGTTGTATTGGGAAAGGAAATACTGTTAACAGTAAGTAACCAACCTGTGGGTACGGAGGCAGAGACACAGAAAATACAGGGCATACAAACACACGCTAATGAGATTTTACACCAACAAATTGCTTGCAGCATTGTAAGTCAGTATTTCCTTTCCCAATACAACACTCATTAATGTTCCTGCTACATTGACATTTTCTATTGCTTATTGCAATAAGTTGAGGATATTGTCTGATCTACTATCAAAATACACCATCAGTCCCTCTCCTATAAGGATTTTTCATATAAGGACATTTTCTTATTGCGCTGAATGTTTCATATATATATATATATGTCTGTGAGTGGGTTAACGGACTTTGCATCTCCCAAGTCCTTGCTTAAAAGCTGTGTTTAAAGCAGCATGCATTGGCTAAGGGTTGCTCATGTAATGTGAGCATGAGATAAAAAGTGGCACTGTGTGCTCATTTGCATGTAATTTCCCAGAATCCCTTGCTGCAGTGGAAGTGCTGTTTGCTGGGTGGTAATGGTGAAAGACAGGGTTGCAGACCTGTCTAAGACATGCAAATGAATATACAGGAATATTTACAGTTGCTTTATGCTTTACTGTGGAGGGTTTTAGTCACTTTTTTTACCCACCATAACCTTAATAGTGGTGGTGATTACCTACTCTTATCTCATTTGAGCAAATATCAGCAAGCCAACCTCACACTGATGATACCCATCAAGGTTGAAACATGTCTGTGTTAACTGACTTTGCATCTCCCAAGTCCTTGCTTAAAAGCTGTGTTTAAAGCAGCATGCATTGGCTAAGGGTTGCTTATGTAATGTGAGCATGAGATAAAAAGTGGCACTGTTTGCTCATTTGCATGTCATTTCCCAGAATCCCTTGCTGCAGTGGAAGTGCTGTTTGCTGGGTGATAATGGTGAAAGACAGGGTTGCAGACCTGTCTAAGGCATGCAAATGAATATACAGGAATATTTATAGTTGCTATATATATATATTTTTTTTTCTTCTTCATATATATATATATATATATATATATATATATATATATATATATATATATATATATATATATATATATATATATATATATATATATATATATATATATATATATATATATATATATATATATTTGGTAACGCTAAAGCTTTTCTTGGGCTTGGGGTAGCTTCCTAGTGATAACTGTCTTTCAAATGGGTAAGCCCAGTTTGAATCCCAGTGCCAGCGCTAATTGATACCTTGGTAAAGTCACTTTTATCTCCCTGTGGCTTATTCACCAAATTTAGACTCTTAAGGGACTTGTTGTGCCTGCAAAATTCTATGTGTAGCACTGTGTACTGTACACTGTTAGCACTATATAAGTAAACCAATATCATTATTCATTATAGTACCATTCATTGCCAATATTATTTCATCAATATATCAAATTGAACTCGTATTGATAATCAACTGCAGTTCTACACACAGCTGCTTATATTTTTAAGTGTCCAAAAAAAAAGACACCCAACTACAGTACAACTACTACTGTGTGAGCTATCATTAAAACACCCACAAGCTAGTGTGAACATGCTTAAACACACAAAAAAAATACACGAGTATTTCAACAATAACGAAAAACATTCAGTGCAAAAGACTGATGTTTTGTATCAAGCAGCTCCTTTTTGAAACTTTAGACATGAAAGGCAAACGTGGAGCAATTCTGCGGCAAAGTACCTGCTCCGTTTGTAGCAAAGAAACAAGTCCAATTGATTTCAATAGGATTTGTTTACACGGTATATATGTAATCCTGTTGTTTTTGCCCAGAATTGCTCCACTTTTGCCTTGATACATTGACCCCAAAAATTGAGCCATTTGTTCACACATTTTCAGTTACAGTTTTACTTGTAATAAATGTATTGAACGTTGCCAGAATTTTCGACAAACTACTAGTTACTGATGTAAACAGCTTGAAGTTTAATGATTGATTATGTTCTTGTATTGCTGGGGGGGGGGGGGTCCAGTTATAAACCCACCTTTTACTTATTTTTAACAAAAATAAATTGATAACCACACACGCACCATTTTTCTGGAATATCTAATAAATCAGGAGTCTCAAACGCAGTCCTCAAGTGGTATCAACAGGCCAGCTTTTATGGATAGCCAGGTTCAGCACAGGCAGCCACCTGTGCTGAAGGACTAAGTTTGAGGCCCCTGTAATAAATGGTCTTTGTATATGGCCTTTCCCTTGAATGTTTGCATTCACCTTCTCTTTCCCAAGTATAGAATATATATAACACATGCCTTTTTTTAAATGGGGAGCAAAAACTTTCCCACTTTTTCCCCCCACCAAGATTATCCGCTCTTGATATCATACACTGCACCACTACTTTTGAGTGGAATTATAGTGAGTTTTGTGTTTTAAAATATTGTATCTTTAATTTTTGGAAAATCGGGAAAGTTTCACCTGGTTTGTGAATTTACACGAAAAATTTGCACATCCCGTCTAAATGCACCCGTTGTGTGTATGTCTCGCTACTAAGAAACCTGTTTTAATATGCTCTAAAGCCGTCTTCCCCACGTTGAAGGAGACTTGAGCCCCGTTTAAATGCATCGGGCTACAATCTCCTTTAGCAAGGGGGGAATATGAACTCGCGGCATATTAAATAGGGGCCCCCAAGGAGTTGCCCGCTGTGAAATAATGTGGCTGAGCCCTTGAACACAGAGCATCACTTTGTTAGTTGGTCCTTCCCAAAATTCTGATGTGTAACCAGTTTAAAAATGTGCTCAGATTCAGATTTCAGACTCCCCATGAGTCAGCCCCCCTCGCCTCCCCAGCTGAGCAGAGACAGAGGGATCAGGGAGGTGGGGGCTGCACAACCCAGGCTGTAGCAAGCAACTGTAGATTAAAACAATAATAAATACATTCACACAGGAACCTCTCTCCTCCCCACCCGCCTTGTCCCTCTTTGCAACAAAAAAAAAAAGTGCTTCTCTTTAAAGTTTAGTAGTTTTTTTTTTCCTGGCAGCTTGGTGGAAATGCGGAGAGCTCCGTCTAATAACAGGCATAGGAAGAGGAAATCGTTGTGAATGCATCCTCATCTCTGCACACACACACACACACACACATACACACAAAAAAAGGTTTCCTCTGAGGTGGAAAGGGTATTTTCATTTGTAGTTTGAACACATCCTTAGTTTGGGGAGAGAGTAGGCAAAGGAGAGATCTGGATGAGCTCTTCCCACCTGTGTTCAAAGTCTAGAGTCTGGGTGCGGTTGTGGTTACAGGGTGGCACAGAAAGGGGTGACAGTCTTTCCGCACCGGGACGCTGGTCTCGGTTATCCTTTTTTTTTTTTTTTCCCTGGGAATAAAATTGTCTGGGAAGATATTTTTCCTGCGCTGACGCTCTAATCTCTGCGGAGGGGAACGCTGGAAATGAAGAGAGTTCTCTGCGTGTTCTTCTGCGTATGGCTGGCTACTGTTGACAGGACAGGTAAGGATCTGGGGTGGTTCTGGGAAGAGTCCACTCCAGACACCGTCCATGTGGGGACTAATTGTATTATCTTAAATATTGTACATTGCCGTTAACATGTGTCAAAATACAGCATGGTTACGCCTAGTTACAGAACCTGCTTCTTAGTACAAGTGTATATCCGCAGGTAATATACAGTATGCACTGTCTACTAACTCAATACACACCGCAACACAGAGAATACACAACATCCATTACCACGAACAGCAAATACGCATGTGCCTAGGGATTGCACCCTAAATATGCACATAGCATATACTCGTTATTCATAGAAAGCACCATAATACAACTACTAAAAACACAGTTACAACCTCTTATACAGCAAATCCCCACTGTTTGTAGACATAATACTGTATACCCAATGAAAACTAACATTTACACAACTAGCTTGCAAATGTTGTATCCACTGCTGTTGTAATATATTACGTAGTTAATATTAATTCTTTGTTTTGTTCTTGTATAGCTCTGCTACTTTTACGTGGCGCTTTACAGGGACATTTTGCAGACACAGGTCCCTGTCCCATAGAGCTTACAATCTATTTTTTTGGTGCCTGAGGCACAGGGAGATAAGGTGACTTGCCCAAGGTAACAAGGAGCCGACACCGGGAATTGAACCAGGTTACCCTGCTTCAAACTCAGTGCCAGTCAGTGTCTTTACTCACCGAGCTACTCATTCCATACGTTGGAAGTCATTACAACAACCCACCTATCAATGCACACAGAATATACCTTTATTAACACACATAGAAAAATAAACAGTGATTTGTGTGTATGTACTGTATATACTATATGTGTGTGCGCTTGTGTTAATGATACACATACCCGTCATTTACTCACTACCTACAAACAGAGTTCACAGTACATACCCACTGCTAGAAAAATGACTGTACAGTATGTTATCACTGTCAGCTAACTTCTAATAAACTTACACTATTAACATGATGATATATAAATATCCATCCACCCAACCAACTATTATTACCCCATTAGTGGCCCACTGCCATACCCACTGATAACACACAGTATTGCCATCCACTGCTTACAGTGCTACACTAGCTTAGTACATTAGCACTGCTAATATCACATAGGTGCAAACCATGTGCTACCACAACTCACAAACTCACTGCAGTGACCTACACAAGTACTGTATATAAATACAGCAAGGGCAGGAGCATTGACACACATATTTTCCACTGCATTTTTGCTTTGCCTCATTTCTTCCATTCAATTAAAACCGCTGTTGCATGCGTTTCTCAGAGAACCTCTTTGCATCTGAGGTAATGGAAGCTCCATATACTTTGTGTGCGTGTTTACATTTAGAGATGCTCCTTGCCTGTGTTACAGACAATCCCTGCGTTTCCTGCGCATGCGCTGTATGTACATGTGCACTGTATGCGTGTGTTAGCAGTTGCTCGATTCTTTCTGAGCTGGTATTAGAGAAGCTCGCGGCTATCAACTGTGTGTGTGATCACTATTCCCTACCACCCTGTTACTTCCCGGGAAAAGTGGTCACCATCTTTTTAGTTTATTTGAAGCATATTCGTTCTAGTGAATTTTCGTTTCTCCAGAAGCAACGCAGCTAAAACCCCCTTGTTGCGGTGCATCTGGATGACATTTCCATCTCAGAGAAATGACTTTCAAAGGATATATGGAAAAATACCATAACTAACGGGAATGAAAAATAAATTGTATTAGAACATCAAACAGATAGCAACATTTCGGCCACCAGATGTTCCCACGACAGTCCTTCTGGGGGCTGAACCTTTGATGATGTAATACAATTTAATTGTCCTTCCTATCAGTATTTTTTCAGATAGCCCGTGCATTTTCCTACACTTTTTTTTAACATTTTTTTTTTAACCAAGCATTAGATCTAATGCAGGGTTGGCCAACTCCAGTCCTCGAGGGCCACCAACAGGTCAGGTTTTCAGGATATCCCTGCTTCGGTACAGGTAGCTCAATCAGTGGCTCAGTCATAATGACTGAGCCACCTCTGCTGAAGCAGATATGATTGTTGCAAAATGGGTATTCTAACTGCAGGTGTGGGAAACGCTCTCAGGAGTTTGCCAAATATGCTCAATTTGCCTTTTTTCCCCCTGGAAAAAGAGAGGGGGGGCAGGACAAACACAGACCAATTTAGTGGAGCAAGGGGAGCTCAACTGCAGTCCTCAAGCCGCCCCCTCCCCCAAACAGGTAAGGTTTTCAGGATATTCCAGCTTTAGCACAGGTGGCTCAGTCCTTGCTTCAGCATAGGTGGCTCAATCAGAGGCTCAATCTTTGACTGAGCCACCTGTGCTGAAGCTGGGATATCCTGAAAACCTGCCCTGTTGGGGGGGCAGGGGGGGAGGGGGGCTTGAGGACTGGAATTGAGCTCCACTGTTAGAGGACCCATTGACTTATATACCTCTCAAAAAACTCATTTACACAACACATGGAGAGATACCTGTATTTCTGTAAGGTGGCATTTTTGCCCCTTTTTAAGCATTGGGAAATGTTGCAGTTTGGGCGACATATTCAGAACATGTTTGCCAGCCACTTTTGGACACATTCACGCATTTCTAATGGTAAGCCCGTCCTGATTACCCTCTTCAGTCAAGTCCAGGTTAAGTGAGTTTACTTTTTTCAATGACTTTTTGATTATCTACGCAAGCTTTCGAAGCCTTCAGCCAGTTATTGTCACTATTGTATCTGAGATTCGGAGCGCAGGTCAGTCCCCTGTAAAAACTGAATTCCAGTGCATTTTGATCCATACAGTTCTACTGTCCCGATATGGTCACACAGTGACTGTATACACTGAGCATTGGTCGAGGTGTGATGGGTCAGAGAGCACCACCACTGTTTTGTTGACAAACCTTAAATACAGCTTCCTTTTTTATTTACAGATTTAAAATGTCACCTTATTTTGATATAAATCATTTAAAAAAAGAACTTGGCACAAATGTTTGGTAGGTCTCTAATTTCTTGAAATCCGACTGAGTAGGTCTACTTATTTAAACCACTGACCACTGACAATGAGTTGCACAGTGCACGTTATCCTGAGTTTGCACCATCGTTAGAAAAACAACTCTCAGTACACATTGTATTTGCAATGCATTCTGAGCCATAGATCGCCTCAATATTTTCAGCATGTCATAAAGGGGGAGGTCCATGAAACCGCGTTAGCTGCGTCTCCAAAGCCGTTCAAGTGAATGCCAGTCAACGCACAAGCACGTCTTTTGTGAATCTCCCGCAAAGTGAACAGAATTGTGATCTGCCAACGCATTTGCAATATAAAAAATGCCAGTGCTATCCCAGTAGAGCAGTGCCAATGCATTGCCAGTAGAGCAGTACCAATGCATTTCCAGTAGAGCAGTGCCAATGCATTCCCAGTAGAGCAGTGCCAATGCATTCCCAGTAGAGCAGTGCCAATGTATTCCCAGTAGAACAGTGCCAAGGCATTCCCAATAGAGCAGTGCCAATGCATTCCCAGTAAAGCAGTGCCAAGGCATTCCCAGTAAATCAGTACTGGCATTCCCAGTAGAGCAGTGCCAATGCATTCTCAGTAGAGCAGTGCCAATGCATTCCCAGTAGAGCAGTGACAATGCATTCCCAGTAGGTCATTACCAAGGCATTCCCAGTAGAACAGTGCCAATGCATTCCCAGTAGAGCAGTGCCAATGCATTCCCAGTAAATCAGTACTGGCATTCCCAGTAGAGCAGTGCCAATGCATTCCCAGTAGAGCAGTGCCCAGGCATGCCCAGTAGAGCAGTGCCAATGCATTCCCAGTAGAGCAGTGCCAAGGCATTCCCAGTAGAGCAGTGCCAAGGCATTCCCAGTAGAGCAGTGCCCAGGCATGCCTAGTAGAGCAGTGCCAATGCATTCCAAGTAGGTCAGTACCAAGGCATTCCCAGTAGAGCAGTGCCAATGCATTTCCAGAAGAGCAGTGCCAATGCATTCCCAGTAGAGCAGTGCCAATGCATTCCCAGTAATTTTGCCCCTGTGCATTATCACTATACGAATGCCATGATGTCTGCGGATGCTTGCCATATTACAACGTGTTGGGGGGCTGTATTGTTGAAGTTGCTGTCCTGGAGAATTGTACATGTATTTTAGGTTTTATACATTCTATTGCCCCCATAGGAAAACGTTTAGTAGATCTGAGCACCTGAGTCTGGAAAAGAGGCCTTCAAAGATCATGTACACCAAGGGTGGCCAACTCTAGTCCTCAAGGGCCAGCCATTATAACTGAGCCACCTGAAGCAGGGATATCCTGAAAACCTGATCTGTTGGTGGCCCTCGAGGACTGGAGTTGGCCATCCCTCATGTACACCAACATATATTAGGAATGATCATGTGAGTCCAGTCACAATCTGCATTGGGGTTGTATGCCAACGCATTCAGAATTTCCGTCACTCGCAGGCATGTCCATAACTTTTATATATATCATAGTGCACAGTGCAATACACCACCATTATTTCCTATGTTGAGTATTATCTTACAGCGCCTTCTGAGTCATTGAATCCCATTACATACTACATTTCTCAATACACCCTTCATTGCTATGTATTCTGAGTCATTGGGAGCCCTATTGGTTACCACAATTCCCTTTGTCAATTATATATACCATGTTAGGTACTATATTGCAATATATTCTGAACAATGCGTCCTGCCATCATTTCTTATGTCTTTCAGCGTATCCTGCAATGTCATTTGAACCGCAACATATTTCATAATTGTTTTCACATAGTGTTCTATATAGAAATACATTTAAATGCTGTTTCTCTGTGTTATGTCCCTTGGTATGTGCTTTAGAGAAATCCAGTCTTGGGTGTGTGCTGTTCCATTATATCTGATGTATTTGCACTATGCCGCTGAAATATTGGCTATATATCCGTTTATTTTCTCTATGTGTTTATATAGTGCACCATACAGCTTAAATCTTGGATATATACTGTATTATTATTTCCTAGTTCCCCACATACAATTCCAGTAAGATCCTGGGTGGATGTTTTCCTATTATTTCTTATAATACCTTGTATGGGAACTGAGCCAATAATTTATTCAATCTATGCAGTCACATCAGTTCAACAACTCTGGGACTATTACTCAATATATATGATCACATTATGTCTATGACCTTGCTACCAAGGTATTATTCAGTCTATACTGTCCTATTGTTTACTGTATTTATTGGTGTCTACAGTTTATCATTGTATCCCCCCCCCCACACACACATTATTCCTAATGTCTTTTGGCGTTTACTCTATTGCACTGTTCCTGTGCTTCTCAGTGGGATTATATTGCATTTTATGAGTTTATCATAATCCCCCATGCTGTACAATGCTGTATGGGTCTTATAGTCCTCAAGTTCTGTCTAGTAATACACAACTGTCATGCACATTTGTAACCAAAATCCTGGGTGCCAGCTTCCAGACTACCTAGATTCAGACGTTTGAGGTTAAATTTGGGGATGAAGGGTTAACTGATGCTGTTGGTAACGTGGGGGGGTCGCAATGCCAGGCTGCCTGTCCCTGATTTGTATTGGTGGAGGTCAGACCTGGTGCATGGGAAAGGAAAAATTGGCAGCTGGAGCGGATGTCCTGACCTCCCCCCCCCCCCTCTTCCTGCCGCCCCCTCCAACGCCGTTCTTAATTTAGACCTACTAATGGTCAGGAGGAATCAGACAGCGGAATCTGTCACCGGCTGATAACAGATCAGGGACCCCTTTTATGATGGGTGCGGCAGAGGGGGACACGAGCTTTCGTTTTTTTGCGTGATGGGGAATGCGCAAGATAGCGGCAGAGTTTTCAGGGTCGCGTCTTCCGATTTAGCGATCGCACTTATGAACCCGCACTGGAATAACCTGTTATTGTTATTATTATTACTGTTTATTTATACTGTAAAATGCCAACATATTCCTCGGAGATGTACAGTGGGAGAACAGCAGTTACATTAAGTAGAATGACATACAAAGAAGAACAAATGAACATAAACAAATACAAATTATACTGAGGACCGTGCTCGTCTCGAGAGCTTGCAATCCAGGGCAGGGCACTTAAAGGGCCAGATCCAGAAAAATATTAGGCGTGAAAGGGCCACGAGTATTATAACGTACTTTTGGATACATTGAAAGATTTAAAAATTATTATACTTCAAGAATTGTCATGCATTTATAACACCTGTACCATATACTGTATATTTATATTACCTTACATTAAATTTAGTATGAAAAATTAAAGAGTACTGATCTAAAGGATTTTTATGCTAATAATACTCTATTGCTATAAAGTGCTATTAATTATTGCAGTACTCTCCACCATGAAACAATGCAATCTTTTTCAGTATGTCTTCCCCATACTGGAGAAGAGTTTAGCTTCATTTACATACTGTAGTTACATAGTAGATGAGGCTTGAAAAATACCTACGTCCATCAAGTTCAACCTACAGGTATGTTACATTTAGACAACAGATCCTTATCCTGTAGTTGTATTTACAATATTTTGATCCAGAGGAAGACAAACAAAAAACCCTGTGAAACATCATCCAATGATGTTAATCAGATTACTCCCTGGATAAACATCCTTCCTATGTTTACTTATTTGCTATATCCCTGTATACCTTTCCTTTGTAGAAAAAGATGTCCAACTTTTTTTGATGATATCGATTGGATCTGCATCACATCTCCATGGGTAATGAATTCCACATTTTAACTGTCCTTACTGTAAAGAACCCTTTCCTTTTGTTGCTGGTGAAATCTTCTTTCCTCCAACCTTTAGGTATGACCCTGCGTCATTTGTACTGCCCTTGGGATGAATAGTTCTTTTGAAAGCTCTTTTATTGACCCCGAATATATTTATATATAGTTATCATATCCCCTCGTAGACGCTTCTTTTCTAATATAAAGAAATGTCATTTAACTAGCCTCTCCTCATAAATCAGATGTTCCATCCCATTTATTAATTTGGTGGCTCTTCTCTGCACTTTTTCTAGTTCCATAATGTATTTTTATGGAGGGATGGCCAAAACTTTACTCCATATTCAAGGTGTGGTCTTACTACTATTTGTGGAGCTGATCTCTTCTATAGCATGGTGGAAGATGTCTTCACTGACTACTGAATAGGGGACCGGTGTATCTGTGTTTTCTCTATGCGATAGTAGCCATCACTACGGTATTTATTAACAGTCGTGGACATAGGCTCAGCCACTAACCAAGGCTCTGGAAAAGGAAAGAGGAGCCTTTAAGAGGATTTAGCAGGGCACGTGCGGGGGAGATCTGCACGAGCCTGAATGACTTCAGGTTTTATGGAGTGTGACCTGGGGCCTGTCTATGTCCCGTTAAGAGAGAGTGGACATTGACTGGAGGGGGAACAGCAGATTTTCAGAGGAAAGCTGCATGGAGGAGCGAGCACCATCAATGGTTGCAGCTAAAAGTGGTACCAAAGTATTTTGCGAAGAACAGGCCTGCTACACTTTGTTGCATTGACAAGCTCCAATGGTGTACCGGCACCACATAGGTCTGGATACCCAGGATTGGGTGGCCACATCCTCAACACACTGACATAAAACCCATGAAGTGTTTATGGGGAATGTTGTGTTGATGTGTTATAATATGAATGTAGTGATCCTTTGTTAAGCGTCACAAGGTTCCTAAAGTTGTCTATACTTGCGATATAAAAATGGTTATATTACAAACATCATTGTAGTTGTCTCTCGTTATTTGACCTAACGCAACTTGTGGCATATCATCCAGAAGTAGAATACTCAGGCCATCAGCAACAGGTACCAGTCTGGGGGCTAGATAAAGAGGGGTTGTATACCTGGGAGGGACCAACACCATTTCACTCCTGACAAAACAGATGAACGATCTCAGAGAACGCGCATTGGGTTTCTTGGCCAACCGGAACCTCCGTAGTCCCAGTGACGTCACCAGAACACTACCTGGCAGATCTGAGGCTGAGTTTCATGGAGAGGCCAGCCGGGGACAGATGGGGAGCTGGCCACAATTGGGACACGGGATTGAAGGGCCAGGTTTTCGCTAAACTTATGTGCACTTAGATAACTGAAATCACTGGTTTGAGTGTCTAGTTTGGAGTTTTATTATACAGTATTTGATTTTAACCTTGATAAAACGTACTTCACCACACATTTCTGCGCTTCTTATCTTTGCAGAATTTCAACCCCATAGAGGCCTTACTATATAGGAGCATCATTTAAAGACTTTCTGAACTATTTGTATATTGTAAGCAAAACATTTCAAATTCAACTTTTCCGATGTTCTGAATTTTATGTTTTCGTTTTTTCTTGCTTGCATATGGACTTTTTTTTTATTGACTCTTTTGCACTATTGCCCAAATTAAATATTTTAGTTATTGCCCTTTGAGCGCTAGTCAGTATATGTGTATATATATATATCTATTTTTATTTTTTATAATAAATTGAATACATTAATAAATACTTTAGGGAACATTTTATAATATAAGAAAAACAGCACATTAGAAACCATACAAAATTTAAAAAAAAAGTATCTCCAGGACCTGGAGGTCCATGTAGTCGAAAACACCGGGGACCCCCAGGTTACCATCCTGTAGAAGAAAATGATGGATAAAAAACGAGTAGTCATTTTTTTCATTTAGATTAACATTTAGCATTGACACGAGTTGGGTAGTGGAGAAAATAATGACAAGTTAATGTTGATGGAACAAGCCCTAGAATTATTCAGGGCTCATCCCAGGAGACAAGACAGCTTTGGTGCCCTGGAAAGTATGTGAGTACCTGAAAAGGGGAGTATTCATAGAGAGGATGGGTTGGTTTTGCCCCCATAATTTAAGTCTGATAAAGTCTTACAAAGAAAACAAGCATGATCACATAGAAAAAAAACTGCCTGTGTATTTGTTATGTCCTTTTCTAATATAGCTTTTGGTCTTATATACGATAAGCTAATACACGTAAGCTTAAATTAAAATGTTATGGTCTGAGATGATGCCGAGCTGACCTTTCTCTCTTAAATACTTTACAATTGATCTCATATAGAGTATACGAGCTGTGTAATAGATCAGGGTAAAACTTTAAGGAATTCCTGTGTGTGCAGCACACCCACACCCAAAATCCTAATATCTGTAATGTAAGCAATGTGGGATGTTTTAAAGTCTTAGGTCTAAGGAACTTGGTATGCATATGCACTCTTGAGTATTTCTGTCTGTACTGTGGAGGATTTGTGTCACTTTTAGAACCACCGTAGCGTTGTGGAGCATCTGGTTTATATACTGGTCTGGCATAGTGCTTGCAGCACCCATGGAATGAGTAACAGGCCCATTCTCAGCAGTCGAGGGCTTAGCTTGCTTGCTCAGCGCTTTGGCGGTTTCCCATTCAGGCTAACACTGGCTTCCAAGATGTAATAGATCTTTATTAAAAAAAAAGAGAGAGAGAGAGAGAAAATTTGCTTCCACTCGCTCCTCGGGCAGTTTGGCTGGCACAGAGGGATTTCATCCCTGGCTTTCGGATCCTGAAAATGAAATAAGATCCTCCTCTACCTAATGTGGATTGAATGTGAATTCCAGGCTTCAGCAGCTGTATGCAGCCAGAGCATTTAGGATCTGGAGGTCTTATTGTCAGAACATTCAGGTCTAGCCAAGAGCACAGGTGGCTTGTTATTTTTGGGGAAGTTTGAATCTCGGAAGACTCAACACAACATTAGTTTTGGGAGTCAAAAGCCCAGAGGTTTAATGTAATGTATGGATATTATGTGGGTTTTCAGCTGAGGTTGTAGGAACGTGTGAGATGCAGCTACAGGTAATACATAAGATATGGTAACATGGGACAAGTATGCAGCTTTTGAGGGAGCCAGTGAGTACATATAGTAAGGCTCCATCATTTTAGGTAGCAAAGGTTAGGTCTCCTGGTGACCTGATAAAGGAGAACTAGCTAAGGACAGATGACCATCCCTTCAGTGATCTGTTATTTAAAGCTACAAATAGATGAGTGACCAGTCCATAAATGACTTTGTGAGCACAGGCAACAAGTGAATGTTCCCAGTGCGTGAATGTCTCGGTAAACACAGACCACAAAGGGAAAATACAGATGTAGCGGACGTTATTGCCCCCATTAATGCAGAATAACACACAAACAAATGCATTACCGTACGCATGCATTAAGGGTAAAGCGCATGCGTGACCATTGTTTTCAATGGCACATGTGTTAACGCGGCATTAAATATTGCCTTGATGCAATGTATCATGTTTATTGGTGCTACATTTTTAAGTGATCCTTTATTGACTGATCCTTTCTTGACTGTGTGAGAACAAGTAATAAGTGTAAAGAGAACAGTAGGATCAGAGAATATAACTTTGTAAGCCCAGTTCATATGTGAGAGATCACCAGCGATTAAGGGATCTGATGAGCACAGATAATGAGAGACACCTAGACTCCTTAATGATGCAGTGATGTATTGATAGTATTTGTACGCAGTGACTGCATAACTGGACAGGGCAGGTGCTAAAGTGGCAGAAAATAGACAAAAGCCGTTATTAATTCTCACTGATTTTCTGTGAGTCTCTCTGATACAGAGTCAGCCTCCCTCATACAGAATCAGCCTCCCTCATACAGAATCAGCCTCCCTGATACAGACTCAGACTCCCTTATACAGAGTCAGCGTCCCTGATACAAAGTCAGTGTCCCTGATACAGAGTCAGCCTCGCAGATACAGAGTCAGCGTCCTGATACAGAGTCAACCTCCCTCATACAGAATCAGCCTCCCATATACAGAATCAGCCTCCCGATACAGACTCAGACTCCCTTATACAGAGTCAGCGTCCCTGATACAAAGTCAGTGTCCCTGATACAGAGTCAGCCTCGCAGGTATAGAGTCAGCATCCCTGATACAGAGTCAGTGTCCCTGATACAGAGTCAGCCTCGCAGGTATAGAGTCAGCATCCCTGATACAGAGTCAGCGTCCCTGATACAGAGTCAGTGTCCCAGATACAGAGTTCGCCTCCCTGATACAGAGTCCGCCTCCCTGATACAGAGTCCGCCTCCCTGATACAGAGTCAGCCTCCCTGATACAGTGCAGTCTCCCTGATACAAAATGAGCCTCCCTGATACAGAGTCAGTCTCCCTGATACAGAGTCTGTCTCCCTGATACAGAGTCACCCTCCCTGATACAGAGTCACCCTCCCTGATACAGTGTCAATCTGACAGAAATAGACAGTAAAATACTTATATATTCTCTTGAAATAGGGTCATTTAGTTTAACCCTTTGGCCAAAGCGTTGTAAGCTTGCGAGCCACGACAAGGCAGACACCTGTTCGCAAGGCCTAACACAACCAGATAAAATACCAATATACCTCTATTAGGATTAAAATTCTCATTTACCTCTATTAGGAGGGAGAAAGACCACAGTGGGTCTATATCCAGCAGAATGAGGGACTTGCAAACTAGGGAGGGGCGGGCTTAAAACCTGGGAAGGAGGAGCCACCAACCTCCAACAGCTGAAATGGGTTAACAAAACACAGAACCCCAGCAAGCTCTTTTTGGGAACCCCTGAGCCCCCACAAAATATATATATATGTATATGTGTCAAAATGGAGTGCTATTGAGCGTGGCATATGTATACAACAGACGACAGAGAAGCCCAATGCGAACAGGTGTCTGCCTTGTCGTGGCTCGCAAGCTTACAATGCTTTGGCCAAAGGGTTAAACTAAATGACCCTATTTCAAGAGAATATATAAGTATTATGCGGTGTATTTCTGTCATGTTGGATGTAGCATTGGGCTTCTCTGTTGTCTTTTGTACATATGCCACGCTCAATAGCACTCCATTTTGACACATATACATATATATTTTTTGTGGGGGCTCAGGGGTTCCCAAAAAGAGCTTGCTGGGGTTCTGTGTTTTGTTAACAGTGTCAGTCTCCCTGATACAGAGTCAGCCTCCCTGATACAGAGTCAGTCTCCCTGATACAGAGTCAGCGTCCCTGATACAGAGTCAGTCTCACTGGCTTTTTGACATAAGCGCTGATATGTAGACATCAGTGGCGTCTCTCTAATAAAAATCAGTACTTTTCTACTAAAATTGTATTTTTGGTCCAGAACCCCAACATCTCACAGACTTTGGTAACTGGAGGTTGATATCTTTTCAAACGTAGTATTAATGGAATGTAAGCAAGAGTACAGAATAAATGAAGAATAGCCAGCACTGAATACAGAGCAATGGTTTACATACTGTAGTTATGTCATTACTACCACTACATGTTAAGCATGAATGGTTCAGTTCATGTTGCTGATTAGTACTTTCCTGCAGATTACTGTATACAGAATAATTCATTTCTGTTACTCATTACAATAAATCTCACTACTGCATCAATTAGGGGCATTATTGTTGGATGGGTGATATAAAGTCTAGACTTGCAGTAAGTGCCTTTTATAATTTGGAGCCATGTAGTAAATCTAGGGAATATGTAAGGACTTACAATTGTATAATGGGAGGGATACATTTACAGTTTCCATGCTCATTTGTGTTTGTGTATCCGCGGAGGGTTTTTAATGTTTTATTTATGTAGACTGAGCAGAGTTAGTTGCACTGAATAATGAAAAGTATACTGAATCCTATGAAGCCTCGGTAAACATTGCTTGCCACTCCCCCATCCTTCCTTCTACAGGCTGCCTGTACTAACCATGTGTTTGCTGGGTAATATAGCAGGGAGAACTGTTCTTGGCTGGTAGAATATGTCACTTCTTTATCATATATATATAATATATATATATATATATATCCAGTATGTATATCAGTACAACAGCGATGAGGACGTATTCACAGTGTCCAAGTTCAAAGCAAAGAAAAAAGTGCGTGCTGTGTAGCGCTATTCAAATATATAAATATATTAGATAATGTGTGAACTAAATAATGAATAATGGGGGCTGCCAACTAAAAAACTAGCTACCCAAAGCTAGTATAAGAACTACAGAAAAAAACAAAAGGGCGCCCCTATCTCTACAATGAGTGAATATGAATACCACAATATGTATAAACAACAGAATGCCAAATGCAAATAAGAATATACAATAGAATACAACCGTGTGAGTGTGATAAAACGCTGAAAAAAGTCCCCAAAAGTTCCAAGGATGTGGAATAAAGGAGCCAGACGTGGCTCAGTACATGAAAAGAAATAAACAAAACAACGTACAGTAGTGTGATACTGTTATTGAAAATAACCTCAATAGTTATCAAAAATAAATAAATAAAATAAGATAAAATAAAAAACAAACAGAGTGATCGAGCAAACACTAAGGATTACTAAAATAACAAAACTAATACAAATAAAAATAAAAAACTAAGACATCAACTAATCCTGCGTCCGGGTTCTATAGGAATCCTACTTACAAGCTGCAAGTAGGTCAAGCGCGTGTATATATAGTCTGGATGGCTACTCCTCCACTTCAGGTGTGCTGTAGGAACGTCCTCTCCTTATCCTACCCAGACCCGCTGGGTGTTCGGAAGGGACCTCGGTCTGCTGGGAAGTAATTCGTAAGCCTCCTGACCTCTCCTGTTCAAGGTTCCGATTCCGCTGCCAGCAAGACCGCTCCGCCTCTCCCTCTCTCGCAAGATTATGCCACCGGGGGGAGCTATACTACGACGGCGTATCGGAGGAGCAGCCATCCAGACTATATATACACACGCTTGACCTACTTGCAGCTTGTAAGTACGATTCCTATAGAACCCGGACGCAGGATTAGTGAATGTCTTAGTTTTTTTATTTTTATTTGTATTGTTCTTAGATTTTTGTCTTTTAATAAATAGTTTTGTTATTTTAGTAATCCTTAGTGCTTGCTCGATCACTCTGTTTGTTTTGTTTGTTTTTTATTTTATCTTTTATTTAATTTATATATTTTTTTTAACTATTGAGATTATTTTCTATAACAGTATCACACTATGTTGTTTTGTTTATTTCTTTTCATGTGCTGAGCCACGACTGGATCATTTATTCCACATCCTTGGAACTTTTGGGGACTTTTTTCAGCGTTTTATCACACTCACACGGTTGTATTCTATTGTATATTCTTATTTGCATTTAGCATTCTGTTGTTTATACATATTGTGGTATTCATATTCACTCATTGTAGAGATTGGGGCGCCCTTTTGTTTTTTCCCCAAGTTCAAAGCAAGGTATCTTTATTTTAGCAAACGTGCCATACAAAGAACAGTGTAGATTGCCCACATATACACCCCAACGCGTTTCGGGACCTGACGAAGTAACATAGTAAATATGGCACAAGATTTATTTTGTGAATTTTCTTTTTTAAAAGCCGAGATGTAAACGCAAAAAGTTATTTAATATAATTTCAGTGCTTTAAATTCCCCTTTCTTCGAAAGACAAATGGAAAGTTAATTTGTTTTAAAGTTAAACTCCGCTTATGAGGGGTGGTTAGTAAAACATTTAATGTAGTTGACAACTTTTAACATTCATTTCCGGTAGGGTGCATGAGAACGGATAGGTACGTATATGGCAAAATTGCTTTGCATAACATTCACACAATAAGACATGGCGCCTGGCTCTTGATTACCATGGTATGTTGATCCAGTCCAACTTGGGATGGTACAGTAGGTGTATAACTCTTATGTGACTCACAGAAGGTGTCTGACCCAGATTTCTCCTTGGAGTATCTTCACTTTAATAGGCACAGTGCACAGCTGTGTCCTTGTGAAAAAGACAATGACCACGGAGTGCTCCACCCTGATCTAGACAAAGAATCAGCTCTCATGGGCCGAGAGTCATCAAAGCATGATCCGCACTATAGCGCCCGAAACGGGTTGTCTGCCATAGACTTTAATGACATATATTGTTTATGTGGGCACTATCTTGCTTTAACTCCCGGCCATGGTACAATATACCTGTTAAATCAACTATTCAGCAACATTCTCAACGCATTCTGCGCATGTCACATTTTCGGTGTATAAGCACCAAGAAGTGGAAAGGGAGGTACAGAAGCTTCTGATAACAGCGTCATCAGCTTAGCATGTCTTGATGTCTGTATTCAGGTTGTAGGGCGAGGCTACGGACATCAACTTGCTATCTCTTTCTTACACTTCTCCTTTTCTGTTCACTTGCCTGTTCCTCCTGTCTTTGCTCAGTCTAATATGGCACTGGAATATCAAGATACTTTTAACCATCGCATGTTGGAATTTCAAGATAGTCTCTCAGTCCAGAGGATTTTTGATGTCACACAGATCTATATACCTTTGGGATAATGTCCTCTAACAGTGGATTTATCTTACTTTATAATATCTGGGGTCACTACTTGGACAGCTTCCGTCAGCTTAGCTTTTACATAAGCTGTCCCAATTTCAAAAGCCTGGATTCGATGTACATCACAAGGTCTTCAAGAGCTAGTTGGCAACCATACCATTGGATGTGGAAGTCAACAGTAAGGTTTTTAAAGGTGCAATTACTTAACTGGCACCTCCCCTATTGACAAAAAAAAGCCAAAACTGACACATGTTTGCTTAAGTGTGATTATACAGGTTTAAGTAAACCAATTACATTGTTCAATTGTTCACAAAATGTGTGTTGTGAGCTAAGTGGCCCTACAAACATACATTGACTATATGCATTAAGAAGACTATGATACAAATCTAAGATTTAGTACAAGTATCTCATGGCTTCCTGAGATGCTGCTCATATTCACTTTCTCTGTCTGTTCCTCTGTTCATTTAGCCAGACAACTAGCGAAGTGATGATAAAATTGGGTTTATGGAATATGGGGACATGAGGTTACAGCCATCTTAATAATGACCCACAGAAAATGCATTCTATTTTTATTTCTCAGAGCAGCATCAGTTCTCGTACTTACAAGAGATTTAAGCAAGACACCTATGCAGGATAATTGTGTTTATTCTAGTCCTCGAGTAAGATTCAGTGGCAGACTACTTTCCAGACCCTTGCAGCACCTCAAATCTCCACACAGGCCCTTGTAAATATGTATCAGGCTAGGCTTTGGAAGGAGAGGAACAGCTAATCCAGTTTCCTCCTCTCTTTCCTCTTCAAGCAAAACAAAACAAACAGCATCTGGTGTTTCCTAGCACAGCACCCTATGCCTCTGACTTTCAAATCGCATGTAAATAAATGAACCTTGGGACACTGCAGGAGGTTGGCTATCATCAATACGCCTCTAGTAACACATAACAGTTACAACTGATAACAGTTGTGCCTAAATGCACATAGTGATGTCATTTTTTATATATATATATATATATATATATATATATATATATATATATATATATATATATATATATATATAAGAAAACAAATCAAAACAACTCAATCAGAGTTCCCATAGAAACATAGAATTTGACGGCAGAGAAGATTCACTTGTCCCACTGTGTCTGCCCATTTTCCTATCTGCTGTAAAACCTCTGGCTCTATTTGATCCTCGGCTTTCATCTGTAATTAGGATTGAGACTTATGTCACTCCCAAGCATGTTTAAATTCCTATACTGTATTTGCCCCTACCATGGCTGCTGGGAGTCTATTCCCCAAATCTACTACCCTTTCCATGAAGAAGCACTTCCTCACATTTTCCCTGAGCGTGCCACCCTCCAGCTTCAGGGAATTACCTATTGTTCTAGCACTCCCCTCTCTTTGGAATATGTTTCCCTTTGTTCACTCCCTTTATATATTTGAAAGTGTATGTAGCCCCCTGTAAACAGCTCAGGCTATACCTATCTTCCTTCTACTGTGATAAGCCCTGTTAAGATCAGGCGCCAGTAATCATCATGGGTTTTCCCCCTTCATAGCCCTATCCTGAGTGGTAGACGCAGGCCTGGACTCTGCTGCAGGCGTGAGCAAGAGGGGAGGTTCTGCTGACACCATGAGGGGAGAGGCTAGCTCTATATTTAGCAGCCCACTCCGGTGAGTGGTGTCTTTTGTTCGTGTTCTTCGTTGGTTGCTGGTTCTTCGTTCGAGAGAGTAGTTTAGGAAGAGCTCGAGTGAACAGTATATCGAGAGTCTAGAGTTGCTGGCTATTATGCCGTGAGCCACGAATCCTGCGGAACGGTCCGAGGAGTATCAGGAGGCTGCGGGCTCCCCGGCGCAGAGTGCCGGAGGAGAAAGAGAGGAACTGAAACAATAAGCGTCTATAGGTAGAGCTGATAGAATTATAGACTGGTGGACCAATGCCCTCACCCCACTGCCAGGGGTGATGGGGGGACAATTCAAGACCCACCTCGAGGCTAACCTCGGGGGTGGGCCACGGGGTATTGAAGCCCTAGCTCAGACCATACTGTCGGAAGAGTGACTTGGAGGGAAGGAGAGGAGGAAGTATTTGGGCGGAGGTGAGCTGTGTATACCCCGTCCTGGCAATTGTGTTGCGGCTGCTGGAAGCCTTATCGTTGGGATATTGTTGCTCTGTCAAATAAAGAGACTATTCTTCAGCCGTAAAGACTGTGTGTGACTTGGAGAGTATAACCCTGGGACCCGAGGGGTTCTTCTATACCGGTCCTGTCCCATTACCCTGGGAGTATAGAAGATGGAGGCGCTGCACCACTAAGAGATCATGGAGGCTATCACCCCAGAAGCCCGGTCCTGGCTCCCCCACAACACCGCGGGAAGCTCAGGCCCTCCTGTTCCTAACAGGTACGCACCATACCGCATGTAATCTGCCCTCATGCACCCTAGACATCACCGTAGAGTCTGGGGGTGGGGGGGAGGCAGGGTTACATGTATATCATGTTTTAGGGAGGAGAGGCTCAATGAGTAAAGAGAATGGGGCAGATTCACAAAGCAGTGATAAAATCAGTGCTTTTGCGTCCGACTATGGGACCTATGCACTAAGCGCTGATAAAAAAAATCGCCGTTCTTTTTTTAATAATGTACAGCGTTGCTATCACGGTGTGCAGAAAACCCATAATACCAGTGATAGCAACATTTGCCCAACTGGCAAGTAGGCGGCGACGTGCTGATCACCTCTCTGAAAAGGGCTCGCCTGGCGATTTTTTTTCTGCTGCGGAAATTTCGACAGAGCTGGTACTTGGCCCTTCATTCACCCCCTCTGCCCCCAATAAATATTACAATAAAATTAGGCCTCCCGGGTGGGTAGTAAGGGGAGAGTGGGTTAACCCCTTAATTACTATAGCAGTTATTAACCGCTAAAGTGATTAAGGGGTTAGGGGCCATTAGATTGTATTTTTTTATGTATTCTTGCTGGCATCGGAGGACATGGACCTGGAGTATTCTGACGAGGACGCCCTTCATGATGGCAGGGGCAAGTAGAAAGGTTTATTTACTTTATTTATGCTGGCTGGCTAATGTTTGATTTAATAATGGGCAAATGAGCTATTATCCATATCTGGATAATTGTTATTTTGCTCATTACAGTATTTACTGTATTACAGTAAAATACTGTAAATACTCTAAATACAGTAAAATACTGTAACTGCCCATCCCAGTACAGTATTTTGCCCATGTGTTGGGGGGGGGGAGAGGGGTGTATTTATTTCAATGCATTGGGGGGGGGAAATTTGCCCACTGGATTGGTACCGCAGGCCGGCGGGGACCACCCGAGGGCCCCCGGACACCCACGGGGACCATTTGAAGCCCCCCGGACACCCATTGGGATCACCCGAGAGCCCCCAGACACCTGCGGGGACCACTCGAGGGCCCCCGGATACCCGCAGGGACCACCCCTTGGAGATCCCCGCTTGCCTCTTGTATTAATGCTGTGCAGAAAAAAAATATGCTTTTACACATGTCTCCATCTCTTTTGCGCCAGCCTTTAGCTGGTGAAAATAAATGGTGACCTTTTATAGTACGATTCACTTATCACTGCTTTGTGAATAGCACTTACTGGCAAAAAATGGCAAGTTTACCATTTTTTGGGCCTATCGGGCGACTTTTTTTTCCACTGCCTGTTTATCAGTGCAGACGGAGGTCTGTTCCGAACACCCAGCAGGTCTGGGTAGGAGAAGGAGAGGACATTCCTACAGCATACCTGAAGCGGAGGGGCGGCCATCCAGATTCTATCTACATGCGCTGGACCTACTTGCAGTTTGTAAGTAGCATTCTTATAGTCGCCGGACGCAGGACTAGTGAATGTCTTAGTTTTTTAATGATTTTTTGTTCTTAGATTTTTGTCTTTTTAATAAATTAGAATTTTATTTAGTATTTTTTAGTGCTTGCTTCATCACTCTATAGTATTTTTTTCTGGGTTTTTTTTTGTTTATTTTTAATGGTCATTCTCTCCATCTAATCAATATTAGTTGCATTGTCTCTTAACAATATCACACTATGTTGTTTTATTTATCTCTTTCCATGTGCTGAGCAATGGCTGGATCCATTTTTTCCACATCCTTGGAACTCTTAGGGACTTTCTCAGCAATTGTGTCACATTCACACGGTTGTATATGTTTATACCCAATTGGTATAAAGTATATGTTATTCTTATTACATCTTTTTTTGAGATATATTCATATTATGTAGATGTAAGGGCGCCACTATCATCTGTTTTTTCTGCATCTTTATCACTTACTTTGGGTAGTTAGTGTTTTTTGTTGGCAGCACACATTATTTAATTCACTTATTATTTATATTAGAGTGATAATTATTGATTTATATAAATTATTATATTTGCATAGCACAGCACGCACTTTTTTACTATATGAAATAAAGTTATTAAAATCTAATTTAGTTGCCTTTTTTTGCACAGTCTCCAGTTTATTTACATCCCTCCAGAGAGGCTTTGGTTGAGGTCTCACCAATGACCTATAAAGGGGCATCGCCACCTCTCTTTCTGCTGCTAATACGTCCCTACAAACCCTAACATCCTGCTGGCTTTGTTACATTGCTCACCTACTTGTAAGTCTTTCTTTGGCATTGGATTCATTTAATCACCCAGGGCATTGGATATTACATTCATATGTTAAAACTCCAACGGCACTTAGTTAAAACAGAAATGTCGACTTGTCTTCGTGATTTTATTAGAGAATTGCGTACATTTCGCACAGATTAGCAAACGTTGCAAATTTCACCTTTTTTCGTGCGGGATAAAAAGTTTTTGTTCCAAAAGATTGCAACAAGTTTGTTTAACGCTTTGATTAATTTTGAATCATTTCAATTACTTTCGAAATTCGATCAAACTACTAAAAAAAACCAATGTAAAAAAAAAACCTACATTTGAACAATTTGGGCCATTTTGTTGTAACTTTTGGTGACAAAGTTCAATCTAAATTGTCACTGTTTTTTCATACTACAGTACTTGACTGAAACAGCTGTGAAGCAAATCTCGGTCGGTTCACACATCGCTAATCATGAGTTTTCAATTCGGTCTTTTTTTCCATTCCCACTGCATTCTGGCTCACAAATTACACGCGCCTTGAAAATCCAGGATCGAACCACAATCGGATGTGGAATATGATTGAGGTTTTTTACTGTTGTTACATACTTCTTAGGTTGCCAGGTGTCCAGTATTGAACTGGACTGTCTTGTATTTGGACACTCTGTCCAGTAAAACAATTAAGGTAATACTGGACATGTGTGTTCGGTATTACCTCTCTGGACATGTGACTTTACCGGCTTTGGGGGGCTGTTGTTAGGGTGTTGGCCAGCGGCTTCCAGCCTGATTACCTGCTGCTGGGTAATGCAGCCAATCAGGAGGAGGTGTCAGGATTCTAGGGCGGGGCCAAGGAGCGGAGGAAACAGCATGGAGCAGAGAGAGAGGTGAGGTGTGTGTGTCTCGAGCACGCCGCATCTTTCACCATTGTGCCCACTATTTTTGGAGAAGCCACCGTGCACCCCAAAACTGGAACAACCTACCAGAGACTCTCACATCCACCACCAGTTTAAGTTCTTTCAAATCTAAGGCTGTCTCACATTTTAATCTGGTCTGTAACTGTTACATACGCCCATAACATATATTTTCTTTAACTGTGCATGCAATGTCTTGTATATAATGTATACCCTGTTCATTTATGTAACTGTATTTGTAACCATGTATTATTTGTCTTAACTCTGTGCCCAGGACATACTTGAAAACGAGAGGTAATGTATTACTTCCTGGTAAAGTATGCTTTCACGGATCTACTCCTTAGTGCTTCACCCCCCCCATAGAGTAGAGCGGTTAGTAGTTACATTTCCCCTTGGCCCTAGCAGTGGTGCCAAAGGCTGATGTGTATTTTTCATGATTCCCATATACACTATGTACTCCATAGTATTACAGGTGCTCATCTTCTTGTTCACAGCTTCAAAATGCAGTCAATGGCCAAGCTGAAACCGATGAGCCCCAAAGCGTAGTTGTTATTGAAAGGGTCCATTGAATCTGCATCTTTTTTGTCCCAGAATTAGCTGTACGAGCTGCGTAATACGCCAGGCGAACAATATATGCTCATGGAGCACCAGTGAAGCAATAAAAATGTGGCCGTTTGCACAGGTGTTTCCCTTGTAGCCGAGATTTCAAAATATTGCATGTTATAAAAATTGCAGATATGTATGTGAAACAAGAAACGAAGGACTTGTTAAGTGATTTTCTGCAAATGTTGTAACATTAATGCTTGTAGAGAGATTCAGAGCCTCTGGATTGACCCCAAGTTCAATGTCAGCACAACAAGCCAGACAAAGGCATTTCACAATATTTACTGCCCTCCAACTGTTTAGACAAAGACGGGATAACACGTTCAGGACATATCTTGGTGGTGTTCCTCTGGATTTCCATTTGTCTTGGCATTTCCCCAAGCCTGAGGCTTCCCCAGGCTCTGTTGCATTGCTGTCTGGTCCCATCATTTGTCATTAACCCCATGCTGAGACCATCCTAGAGTTTCATACCATTGACATCCAGCCCAATGGATAGCTGAGTTTATGCAGGCCTGGGCTGGCAATTGAAATGGACAGGACTGGGCAGAATTTCACAGGAGAGGGGATATAAAAAACAGAAGAAGACTTGCCAAGACTTGTGAATGAATTACTTGTTCAATTTGTGCAGGACTTAAATGTCTAACTATCTCCCTATTGACCAATTGTATAACTTTTGATTATGTTAAGTAGACAGTGTGTATTAAACTTTTGGGTGTGTGTCATGGATACACTTTTTTGCAGCCAACTGTCTCTCCTTAATGATCAATCTGAAGTCGCATGGTGTCTCATCATGTTTTTCACCCACCCTCCATTCAAAGCTTGTTGAAAAGATTGTTTTTTTTTTTCATTTCCAAGTGAACTAAAAGCCAAAATGTTTGCTTCAATAATGACTCCATTTGTTTAAGGAAGCCAAAAACCCATAACATAAGCTAGATGTGTTGCATGAGGTCTGGCACTTGGAGGGGCCCCGTGATGTAGTGGCTACGCCATGAGGTCTGACACATGGTGGGGCCCCGTGATGTAGTGGCTACGCCATGAGGTCTGGCACTTGGAGGGGCCCCGTGATGTAGTGGCTATGCCATGAGGTCTGGCACTTGGAGGGGCCCCATAATATAGTGGCTACGCCATGAGGTCTGGCATCGGAGGGACCCCGTGATGTAGTGGCTACGCCATGAGGTCTGGCACTTGGAGGGGCCCCATGATATAGTAGCTACGCCATGAGGTCTGGCATCGGAGGGACCCCGTGATGTAGTGGCTACGCCATGAGGTCTGGCACTTGGAGGGGCCCCGTGATGTAGTGGCTACGCCATGTGGTCTGGCACATGGAGGGGCCCCGTGATGTAGTGGCTACACCATGAGGTCTGGCATTGGAGAGGCCCCGTGATGTAGTGGCTACGCCATGAGGTCTGGCACATGGAGGGGCCCCGTGATGTAGTGGCTACGCCATGAGGTCTGGCACATGGAGGGGCCCCGTGATGTAGTGGCTACGCCATGAGGTCTGGCACATGGAGGGGCCCCTTGATGTAGTGGCTACACGATGAGGTCTGGCACATGGAGGGGCCCCGTGATGTAGTGGCTACGCCATGTGTTTTTTAAAGCGTGTTTTCTAGGGGAGATCGCTTTCTGTGCCCTGTGATCTGGCAGGCAGGACTACTCCATCTACTGTTTCCATCATCAGTGATGCCGGCGATCACATGATCGCTCTGAGGAGCGGTCACGAGATCGCGATATGCTGGAGGGGTTGTGGCACGCTAGGTCACATCCCCTCCAGCACTCAGTGGGTTAATGCAGTAGCACCGCGCTTCGTGCCCTTTACAAAGCTATTTTTGAATTAAAATGTATATATTTTTTTTTTATCGGATGCTTCGTTTGGGATAAATAGGCGTTTAAATTATTACCAGAGGGGAAAATGCAGATCTTCCCAGAGCGCATTGCAGTGTAAAGGTTACCATGGTAACCTCACACCCTAGGGCAGCGGGGCGCAAACTGGGGGGCGCTAGATGTTCTGTGCGAGGTGGCCCGGCAGTTATAGAGGTCCCGCGCTCTTTCCCCAGGCATTTAAATGAAATGCCGGGGGAGCGTGCGAGACCTCTATAATACACTTACCTTCCCTTCCAGCAACGCGTTGTCCTGGTAACCCAACGTCAAATGACGCCGCGGGGTCACGTTACCATGGCGACGTGACGTAATTTGACGCCGGGCTCGAGAGGGGGGGGGCGCGAGGCGCAGAGGAGAGCAAGCAGGGGTGCGCACGGGGAGAAGTATGTGCACCCCCTGCCCTAGAGGGTAAGAAAATCATGTCTTTTGTTTTTTTAAGAAGAGCAGGACATGCTCAGGAGGCCATATACTAACATTATATGAGTTCAACTCATATAGGCTTCTGGGGGGGGAGTGGGGGAATTGCTGATTTAAAGCATAAAGTCAAGTTTATGATGGAGACTTTCTGCCCCAAATAGAACAGAGATCGTGTGGGATAGAACGGAGTGATTTATCATTGCTGTGCTCAGAGAAGCTGGAGCTTTGTTTTACCTAGAAACAATTACCAATAAAATGATGCTGGGGACGTTTCTGATTGGTAGATAATCCAAGGCCAGCTGGAAATTCTGTTGCTTGCAGTCCCGGGATATGAGTGCGAAGAACACACAGAAAGATCCCCAAAAGGGCGCACTGCAGACCTGAGTGGTATTAAATCATGGTCCCGAAGTGCGCAAACATACAACATATAAAAGTTTATTAGAACATAATGGATATAAATAACTTTAAACCAAGAAGCTCCTAATGCCTCACTAGTACTAAAATGGATAGGCTAGTAGTATGGGTCAGATGAGGGGGATATATATGAAGGTGGTATAACTGTAGCTCATTCAGCTAGGTCCATCCCAAGGGTTGCAGTCCCGGCAATTATCCAAATGTTTATATATATATATATATATATATATATATATATATATATATATATATATATATATATATATATATATATATATATATATATATATATATATATATATATATATATATATATATATATATACTGAGTTAAGTTATGGTGAGTAAAAAAAGTGACAAAAACCCTCCACAGGAAAGCAAATATGCAAATATAGCTGTATGCTCATCTGCATGTCTTAGGCAGGTCTGCAACCCCGCCTTTCCCCATTATCACCCAGCATACAGCACTTCCACTGCAGCAAGGGATTCTACTGTGACCATGCAGCAAGCTTAAGCCTATAGGGAACCATGTTAAAAATGGTTATTGAGGCAAAAAGTGACACTGTGTGCTCATTTGCATGTCATTTCCTAGAATCCCTTGCTGCAGTGGAAGTGCTGTATGCTGGGTGATAATGGGGAAAGGCGGGGTTGCAGACCTGCCTAAGACATGCAGATGAGCATACAGCTATATTTGCATATATATATATATATATATATATATCAGGGGTGGCCAACTCCAGTTCTCAACGGCCACCAACAGGTCAGGTTTTCAGGATAACTCTGCTTCAGCACAGGTGGCTCAATCAGTGGCTCAGTTTTTCTCTGCAGCAGTTTTTCTATGCAGTATTCTCTCGGGCATCTGCTTGTATCTCTGAGGTACATATTGTCTCGGACTTGAAGTCATGACTGCTGGGTTCTTTTGTTGACGATTTGTTGGTAAAGTGGGTATTATTGGATTTCTAAGGAGAAATACAGAATGTGCTGACTTTGTGCGAGTGCTTACATTTCCTGTGGTTTTTTCTCAAACCAATTTGGAGGAATTGCCCCTTTAATACATCCTGAATATATATTCTATATACGTTATGTTATTCATGCGAATTGGCTGAATATCTGGCGCAGCTGCTTTATAGCATTTTGAGAACAAATGGCAATTCATCGTGACCACCATAAGCTGATGGGAAGTTGGTATAATCACGCTGTGCATGAGCGAGTAGCAATAGAGCTATATTCAGTGCTGTAATCGTAAAAACAAATATAGAGGGTATGCAGTATCACGCTTTCTGCAGGTTCAACATTTTTTAAAGGCACCCCCCACCCCCCAAATAAAAAATGCTAAATAAATCTAGAGCTTCAGGACACGCGCGCAGCCCCCCCCCCCCTCTCCCACACCTCCTCGCTCTATGCTCCCTCTATTACTCACCTCTCCCCCATCTCTCTTACCTCCCCCGTCACCTCCCTCACAAGCAACCCCCTTTCACACACCTACGTGCTCCCAGCCCCCTGTTACTCTCCCCCTCCTCTCTCACCTCTCCCATCACATCAGCATCTCCCCCTCCCCCCTACCTCCTCTCCCTTCCTCTCCCCGATCCTACCCTCACCAGTCTTTCTCCCCTCCTCCCATCACCAGCATCTCTCTCTCCCCCTCCCCTCACTAGTCTCTCTCCTGCCTTTTCCCCCCTTCTTCCCCCACCAGTCTCTCACCCCCTTCTTCCCCCTCCAGTCTCTCACCTCCCTTCCTCCCTCCAAGTCTCTCTAACCACCACTCCCTCCCTCCATGTTCCTACCTGTGGAGCACGGGGGGGGGGGGGGGTGTCCGTCCTGGCGGTAGACACTGGAAGTTGTGAACGACTCCCGGGTCGGACCCGCTAGGGTAGACCTCGCCCTCCTCTGCCGCAGCATCATCTGACACCCTTCATCTCCAATGCTGCAGCTGCCTCCAAGATTGGGCTCCCTCTTCAACTGACATAGTGTTCTCTCCTTCTCGGCCACTCTCAGCTCGCACACTCCCAACTGCTTGTGAACCCTAATCTGCTGTGCCCGGTGAAACATAGGGTATACCCTCTGCTTTACTCTAAAGCAGAGGTTATACCCTAAAGCAGGGGTGCACAAACTTTCTGTGCTGAGCCCCCTACCTGCCAGCCACTGTGCTCGCGCCCCCCCTTACCCAATATCCAGCGTCAAATGATGCACGGGGTCACGTGACCCCTGCAGCGTCATGTGACGCACATTGCTATGGCGACGCGCACATCACATGACCCCGCGGCATCATTTGATGCCCCGTTGCCATGGTGACGCGTCGTCGAAGGTAAGGCAGGAGACATCCACGCCCCCCAGCCCCCCACTTTGCGCACCCCTGCACTAAAGGTTCAAAAATAACAAAGGGTATACGGCGGTTCCACTCCAGCACTGGCTATATTTGTATAAATCAAAGAAACATAGGGGTCTACCGATCAAATACCCCCAGCTGCAAAACCAGTGCAATAATTGACCCGTACAATCCTACTGTTTGCCATTTCTTGATAAATATGGTGCTGTTTTTCGCTTCACATTTGCCACTAATAACGTGCAGGAGATAAATATTTTACAGCAACAGCGAACAAATAGGTTAGCACAGACTTTTGACGTGAATCCCTACCCCAAAGAGCTAACAATCTAATTTTGCTTTCTGGAACACAGTAGGGTAAACAACTTTTGCAGGGTCACAAAGAAAACGGACTATGGGATTTGAGCCAGGTTCACTTCAAAAACAGTGCTTTTATAATTCAATAAGTTGAGTCTTAAAAATAGCACGTGTTATTTCCCAATCATGTAACACACACTCTGCCACTGCAACTGTAACAACTACAGGACATGGTTTGAAAAGCTTAATGGTTTCTCGCTCTACTTCTCTAAACACTGTTGATGTACATGGGTCTTTGCAATAATTAACTTTTTGGATTACATTGCAGGATAAAAGATGCATAGGGGGTAACAGCTTCTCCCTGTCCATGTATTATAACTGTGCTAGGGTGAGATAGTGAGTTTACAACGTTCATCATAGTATTAGTGACCTTGTATAGTCACTTCTCTTTGACCTTCACAGTACTACCAGACCTCCGGCACTTCCGGTCATGTGATCGTGGCAGCAGTGATCACATGACCGCCACCACCCCCAGCTTCCATTTGATCGGGCCGACCGATTCGCTGGAAAACGAGCATTTCTCTATGGTGCACCTGGTATCTCATAAGGGTACTGTAAAGGAGCAATCCCACCAGAATGTTATGTAACAGTGTTTCCCCCACCCGGTGGGAGATCTGGCCATTACTAGTCGTGTGGTGCATGATACCTGCTGGTAACAGGAGGGCTGAGTAGGCCGCCGGTGGTAGTGTGGACACAGGACTAGGCTTCTGGGGTTCATACCCTACATATCTCTTTAGCAGTGCAGCGCCTCCTTCTGCCGTAGGCTCCAAGAACTGAAGGTGATCTCCCACGGTAGAACTATTACCTCTCCCCCCAGTAAGGTCACACACCAGGTAGGAGGTATATGCAAACAGGAACGGTTTATTATCTCTTCTGTACAGCACAATAACAAGCAGGCTTCTGCCCGATACAGTCTCACAGCTATCACTGAAGGATGGTCCCTGGACCATCATTACAGGCCAAGGGCACCCGCAGCCATCCTAGCTCTTCCCTGCTACCCTAGCAGAGACAGAGGTATGGTCTACACTCACTCTTCCCCGAAGGGCAGAAGACTGGAGAAGGCCCAATAATCAGCCTCTCTAATGTGCGACCTGCCTTCCTCAAGTGGGGAAAGGCACGTCTAAATTTGGGCGGTACCTGCCCTTAAGTACAGCTAGGAGGAGGGCACCATGTCCGTCTCTTGATTGGTCATGCCCAGGCCTGATGTCACCACCTCCCGCTGTCACTCAAGTGCAGAACCAAGAAGGGTGCAAACCCCATATCAACTACTGGCAACCTGATTGTACCAGGGTTTACTGCCAGGAGGGAAGCGAACTAGTAGCCACAGATGGCATGGCTACAGCTACATTGATTTGTTTTGACTAACCTGGAACTGTGGGTCCTCCAGAGCTGAACAGTGCTACCGCCTGTGTTGATCAAAGACGTTAAGGCTTCCTATTGGCCCTAGTGTCCCGCAAGATTTGGTTGCCATATGGTTCCCCAGTAGGGATCACCAGCACCAGTGAGCACACTGGTAATAATCTGGACAACCAGATGGTAACCAGAGCTGAAAATAGCACAGCTCAGCTCTTGAAGACCCCTTCCCTCTCCCTAGTTTCAATTGTATAAAAATCAATCGAAAAAATTGTTGACGGGGAATTGCTGCTTTAAGTGAATACATGGAACTAGGGGCACTATGCAGTACATTTCCCTCCTCCCATCCCCTCATATACAGAGGCCTCGGTCTCTTCCCCACTGATTGCTAAGGGAGAACATGGGACCTCTGTAAGGTTCTTACCTTCTCCTTCATGCCCCTTTTTAACACAAGATTGAAGCAGGGGGTCTTTGGTGCTGAACCCCATTTATTTCAGCTCTGAGTATCCCCTGCTTCCAGAGATCCATACCTCCATAGGGGGTACCGGTAGCTTCTCCGCTCGGCTAACATGGATCATGTAAGTTCTCACTTCCTGCGGGGCC
Organism: Ascaphus truei; assembly: GCF_040206685.1. Classification (NCBI taxonomy): domain Eukaryota; kingdom Metazoa; phylum Chordata; class Amphibia; order Anura; family Ascaphidae; genus Ascaphus; species Ascaphus truei. Next base: position 272,143,213 of record NC_134487.1, on the reverse strand, counting down.
AATAGGAAGCCGTGATATCATCCAGTATGGCTTCCTATTGGACCATGCAACTTTTGAGCGTTAAAAAGCAGAGTGATACCGGATCCCCCTATACGGAGGTACGTATCTCTGGAAGCAGGGTGTGACCTGAGCTGAAATTAATGGGGTTCAGCTCCGTTGACCCCCCGTTTCAAACCTATGTTAAAACTAAAAATTGTCCACTTGAATTGCACCTTTAATTGACTTTAGATACAGGTCTACTGTAGGTTAGAGATGTTGACTCTGTTGCTTCAGGCAGGAGATCCCCTTTAAAGTTGAACTTCCTATGACCTTGCGTATACAGAGTGCTTTAGCATACAATAGCAGGCAAAATAAATAAATAATTGCAGAAAGGAATCCATCCATAACTCTTGAGGGGTCAGAGGTGTACAAGCTTTGACCTGTGCTTAAGGAAATGTATTATTAAATTGCTCTACTCCCAGATAGAAGGACAAGAGCGTCAAGATGAATGGAAAGAGGGATTAAAGAAAGGAAGGTAGAAATGATGGAAAGTGAAAGGTGGTGTAATCAGAAGTTGGATACTTGGCTCTGGGTCAACAAACAAAAAAGCTTTGCTGCAGCATAATTTGGAAAACAATAAAAAGTTCATATAGTGCAGACGCTGGTACTTTTAGGAATACAGCAGGGCATACGACGGGTTCCGTTCTAAGGGCCCGCCGTATAGTGAAAATCGCCGGAAAGCGGAACTGGCGATTTTCAGCTGTGTGCATGCGTAACGCGGCAATTTCCCCCTTGTGCGCATGCGCAATTCGACAATTTCCCCCTTGTGCGCATGCGCGACCTCCGTTCGGCGCGCGCAACCTACGTTCTGCGCATGCGCACCGGTGGCAACAGCCCGTTCTGCGCATGCGCGACCTCTGAACAGACATGGCGGCCCCCTTCTCGGTGCCGCCGTATCAGCGGATCGACGAAAAGCGGGGCGCCGAGAAGCGGGGCCTTGCTGTATATATATCCAGACTGTTAGTGCTTCAGTTTCTTATGACTAGTCACAGGCAGATGGGTCCTCAGACTCAAGGACAGCAAGGCAGCATTGACACATGCAGTCCAGCAGTTACAGGTTGTGCAGCCACACCCTTCTCCTGCAATCTGTCTGAGATCTCTGTCTGATGTACTGTAGGACTAGAAGACTGGTTAATGTATCCAGTACACCTGGGACTGTGAAATTAGCTCTGCAGCTCCACTGGATACCCAGAGGCAGTGTACCTGCTAAGAACGAATAGGATGGCTTTCCCTTTCACCGGCAGAATTTGGGAAGAAACAAATAATAGTTCCTACTTGAGAAGCTTGAAAAGACACTGTAGACCAATAAATTATAATTATTATCAAGCTTCACTTTCACAAACAGGGTTATGGATGTAGTTACTTCCCTTCTATATACCCTCCAACTGTACCTTTTTAGCAGGTACACAACATGTACCTAAACTACCTATTTTTATGTGCAAAATGTTGGAGGCTTTGCCTCAAACTTTCCATTTTGGGCTGTAATTTGCACATGGTCTGTGATGAACGGCCTGTGCTATTACATAGGAGATCATGTCGCGCATGAATCTGTAATGCAATGTAATGTGGCACTGCAGTTACCATGAGATATGTCAATGAGGTCTGTAATGAGAGACTGAAAATTGCCTGTGAGCTAGAGAGGGGCGAACCAGTCCAAATCCATTTCCCGGGCTTTCCTGAATTTGCGCTTCAAAATCCATTCTGCGGTGTAAAATCCACCGATGGCTTGTTACAGTCTCAATCTGCGCGGATTAATCCAAAGCCGCCATCAGCGGATACAATCTGCTGGTGGATGTTAAAAATGCAATCCGTGAATACAGCAATCCGCACGTAGATTTGATTCTTAAAATCTGGCGGATTGCGGAATCCGCGGACGGATTGACGGTGCAAAAAAAAAGAAAAGAAGATCTGCAAACGGCAAATCGCAATTTTTTTGACTGATCCGCGAAAATCCGCAGACCAAAGGAACCACGTCCGATCCGCGGCTAATTCAAATCCGCCCCAAAAATACGGAAAAATTACGGCTAGCAACTAAACGTCTGCAGTCTACTAGGAGCTTTATGCTGTAGGTAAAATGCGGTGTTATTGCACTGATGTCATGTGGATTTCAATCCGTTTGCTGCTAGAGATCCCAAAAACGCATTGTAGGCACCTCCAGCAGAGAAAGGGTTAAAAAGGCCCCTAACGACTTTCATGAAAATATGCTCAGTTTGTTTAAATATCCCGTGTGAATTTCATCAAGTGGCTATGTCACTAATCTCAGCATTTGCTGTTAATTTTAAAAAAAAATCACTAATGTCAGTGACGTTTTACTGCTTAAAACGAAGTAGATTGATGCCTTATTCAATGTGCAAATATTTTCAGTTTTTAAGCAGTTTCGTAATATTGTATCCTTTTCACTGCCTCTATTTCTTTCCTACCCCTTTTCTTAACTAATTGTTTTCCAGACAGGGTGGTGTAATGACTAAATCGGATTATGTTATCGTTTACCCCCCTTCTTGCTATCCGTGTTGCAGAAATTTTACTTCTAAGGTCCAAAGTCAGATAATAAAAACAGTGCACTAAATAAGGATGGGGAGTTTAAAAGAAAAACCATGGGAGGATACCGAGCAGAGCACCCCGCCTAAGGCCCAGTGGACACAGCGTGGGTGTACTCTGCTCGGATAGGGGAGCGCACCAGTACACGGAAAGGGTTGGGAGTTGCAGATGTAATTAATGGCATATACTGTAAGTGCTAATTCCTATCCGTGAGATCTCTATTCAGTCTGAGACTGGTGGTGCTAAAGATCAGTGAGAGCGAGAGAACGCCTGCTGTGAAAACACATTTTCCGGCTTTCATTATTATTAGTCAATTTGATTACAGACTGCTCAAGGGTAAGTATCGTAAACTCCAACAACTCATTATGTGGGGAAGGTGCTACATCATGGGTAGTGGTATTACAAGGAACGCATAGCATATACAGGGAAGAGACAGACACTTATTAAAGCTGTGCACACAGATGTAATGTGAGAAAATACTAGATTAGGTATTGTTAGGGAGCAGACTATAGAAGACTTAGGCTACGGCCATAGAGGGGGGGGGGAGCCGCGCTCTTTCGTGCTGACGCTGAGGCTCGTCTGCGTAATCAGGAGCGATTGCATGAAATAGCAGACGAGCCAGCGCGCGATCGGGAGGCGGGGGGAGGCGGGGCACTGACGTCACTGGGCCAATAGCCTGCGAAGCGTCAACGTCACGGCGCCGTGACGTTGACGCTGCTTCACTCTGATGGGACATTTTCAGCCGACAGCGCGCTCAGAAACAGGTTCTGCTGTCGGCTGAAAATCCCAGCGCCTCAGCACGCCTGCGGACGCTCGCGGGAGCCCCCTCTCAAGACATCCTCATTGAGGATGACGGGGCTCATCGCGGAGCGTCCGCACGGCTCAGCGCTGACTGTCCTTCTATGGACTCAGCCTAAGATACATTACTGCTACAATATAATACACTAAAATGTAACTTAATAACTCATTCATATTAATAACAATCAATGAACAATTACATCTAATATGTAAACTACTTGACAAGGCTAAAACCAACATGAGGGTGAAAAGAAATGTACTGTAATTATACTCTCCTTGTATGCATACTGTAAGTATGTCATACTAGGTGTAACCACACTCAAATATGCTATATATTCAGTATATGGTGAAGGAACAAGTTATCACAACATATGGTGTACATATAGATCAATCTGGCAACAATGTATCTACAATTACATAAGGCACATTAACTGATGGATACAATAAGCCAGCTTTTGAAAGCTAAAATATAGCTGTGTAGCAAGCAAAAGAGACCTTACACGTTTCTGATCTCTGTACAACCTCCGTTCACCAGACACCTTTCTCCCCATTTCGACTGATGTCACTTGAAATTCATCACACAACCAACTAAAATATGCTATATCCTCAGTAAGATAACAAAATATCACAGGTGCATCTTTCCAGTCTTTCCGAGGGCTATCAGGTTTATCAATCTGGCATACTGGCAGAACCAACTCTAATACTACCTTAGCCCCTGTTACTAGTTTCAAATATTTGGGCATATGATTTGGGTTGCACATTGATACCCTGACATCCAAAACCTATGCCAAACTAGGTGTACTATATAGGAACAAATCCTCCCTAAGTCTGCTGGTCAGAAAGCGCATCGCACAGCAGATGCCAATTATAGACTATGGGGACATAGTATATGGCACGGCACCCCAAACTCACCTTGGCAAACTTGATACCCTCTACAACTCAATATGCCGCTTTGTCCTCCAATGCAATTACAACACACATCTGCAAAATGCTCAAAGAACTAGATTAGTCATCACTTGAGTCTAGGCGCAAAGTTCATCTCTCCTGTCTTGCCTTCAAATACTTTCTGGGCAAGCTACCTGTCTATCTGAACAAGCTCCTCACCTCTACCACATGCAGCACTTATCATCTGAGATCTGACTTCAAAAGACTGTTCATGGTCCCAAAGTTCAACAAAGTATCCGGCCGCTCCTTCTTCTCTTACCGTGCACCCTAAAACTGGAACAGTCTACCAGTCTAAGTTCAAAACTAAAGCTCTCTCACATTTAATCTGATCTGCAACTGTTATATACGCCTATAATATATATTATCTTTAACTGTGCATACAATGTCTAGTATATAATGTACTGTACAACCCTTTTCACTCATTGTAATTATGTATTTGTAACCATGTATTTGTCATTATAACTTTGTGCCCAGGATATACTTGAAAACGAGCGGCAACTCTCAATGTATTACTTCCTGGTAAAACATTTGATAAATAAATACATTTTAAACATGAGCATACAGTAATATCATGTGAAATCTTAGCTTGGCTACATTTTATTTGTATGGAATTATAATACAGGGTATTTTGTCCAACCCTAAAATATCTGGATACAAGCTCCTCACCCTTACCACATGCAGCACTTATCATCTGAGAACAGATTCCAAAAGCCTGTTCATGGTCCCAAGGCTCAAAAAAGTATCCGGCCGCTCCTCCTTCTCTTACCGTGCACCCCAAAACTGGAACAACCTACCAGAGACTCTCACATCCACCACCAGTATAATTCTTTCAAAACTAATCTGTCTCACATTTTAATTTGGTCTGTAACTGTTTCATAAGCCTATAATATATATTTTCTTTAACTGTGCATGCAATGTCTTGTATATAATGTATACCTTGTTCATTTATGTAACTGTATTTGTAAACATGTATTATTTGTCTTAACTCTATGCCCAGGACATACTTGAAAACGAGAGGTAACTCTCAATGTATTACATCCTGGTAAAACATTTTATAAATAAATAAAGTGGCTTGAACTAGCGATGTGTTAGCTGAGTACTGTATGCTGTTCAACTATGTTCTAGTAATTACTACTGATTAATATACGTATGCCTACAAGAAGAGTGTAATTGCATCACTTTTTTTACCTTCACTCCCAATCATGTTGCTTTTAGCCATATCAAGTAGTCTAGATATTAGATGAGTACTTATAGATTTTTACATTGTTATTAATAAAAGTAACATTTATTGTATTATACTGTAGCAGTAATGTATCCTTGTCTTCTGTAGTCTGCTCCCTAACAATACCTAATCTACTGTAGCATGTTCAGATTGCATATGTGCACATCTTTAATAAGTGTCTGTCTCTTCCCTGTATATTTATGTTCCATGATTATTATTTTTGTTATAAGGAATCAATTACTTTGTTTTAATTTCTTAAATCACTGTCATTAGTTCTATTTGGCACTACATCTTGAACAGAAGCTATCTAAAGCAGGCGCAGCCAACTCCAGTCCTTAAGAGCTACCAAGAGGCCAGGATATCCCTACTTCAGCATGACTGAGCCACTGATTGAGCCACCTGTGCTGAAGCAGGGATATCCTGAAAACCTTAACCTGTTGGTAGTTCTTGAGGACTGGAGTTGGCCACCCCTGATCTAAAGCCTCAGCCATTCTTGACATAGGTTAGGGCCACCCAGTTTTCTGTCATTGCATGAGTGCAATGGTGTGCAAACATGGCACATGTCAGGGCTGGCGTCCCAAATTCATCATCCACTGCCCTCCCCCTCCAATGTCCCTGGCTCGCTCAGCACTGCAGGCTTGCTAAGGGCTTCCACTTCCTGCCCCTGAGATAGAGGATGCCTGGGCCATCTGTGTGCTCTGTTTCCTCCGAGGAACTAACAAGCCGAGGATTGCTTCCGTTCTACTGCTGATTGACCAAATCCCACCGCAAGAGACACGCACGGAGATGGGGAGGGAGGGGACAGGGGACCTGTCTTTATTCTCTTCTCATTTTGGAAGCCAAAGCAAACAGGCTGTCATTTGGTCATTTACAATATGGAAGTGGGGGAAATGGGGTTATTGCTTTAAATACTTACCTTTACTTTCTTTAACAAATAATTGTAATTTAAGGTCACAGCTGTGGGGCAAAGCTGTCTCGGAATGGAAGAAGTGAGGTCCACTTTGACCTTATTGTGTATATTGGACAATCTCAGTGCAGATTACTTTAAATCCAACCTACTGTATATACTCTCTAACACAGGGGTGCTCTACTCCAGCCCCCAATCTCTCCCCCCACCCTCCCCCCCCCCGCCCCCCAAAAAAGTCAGGTTTTCAGGATATCCCAGCTTCAGCATAGGTGGCTCAATCTGAGCCTCTGATTGAGCCACCTGTGCTGAAGCGGGGACTGATTGAGACACCTGTGCTGAAGTAGGGATATCCTGACAACTTGGCATGTTGGGATCTTGAGGACTGGAGTTGAGCCCCCCTGCTCTAACAATTTAGTAGGCTGACATTTATATATGGCCCCCCGCTAAATAATGTTAGCCCTCTCAGCCTTTTAAATCTAAATGACTAAGATAAGAAATCACAGAGATGTCAACCCTATGCCAGAGACCCCCAAATCTGTGAGATATGGGGGTTTGGGACCCAAAAATTGCATGTTAATAGAAAGCACTGACTTCTATCAGCAAACCCCATTGAAGTCTATGAGATGCTGATACTAAAAAGCAGTGAGACCGACGCTAGTGACACTCAGAGAAAATCAGTGAGAGTTGACATGTCGGGAACACAACAATTTAAAAATGCTAACACACAGTTAAACACACAATAAGCACTCTACCAACACTTGTGGTTAGTGATCTGTGAATAAAGAAGTGAATGGTATTGAAGCTTATCGCTTAATATCGTGCCAATATGAAATATAGTAGAAAATAATAACTCAAATAAAGAGTGTATGTATGTATGTATATCTTTATCTATATAGTGCCATTAATGTATATAGCGCTTCACAGCAGTAATACACATGACATAATCATAGAAATAGCAAATAATACAAATAACACATAATGGGAATAAGTGCTTCAGACATAAGAGTAACATTAGGAAAAGGAGTCCCTGCCCCGAAGAGCTTACAATCTAATTGGGTAGGTAGAACGTACAGAGACAGTAGGAGGGTGTTCTGGTAAGTGTGTCTGCAGGGGGCCAAGGTCGATGTATGAGGTGTATAGTATCAGCCACGTGATATCCGTCTCTATATGACAAATGGCAGCTGAAGCTCGAGTAACCGTCCAGTAGCCCAACGTCTCCAGGACTGGGTGTGCGCCATATTAATAGCATCCGGTCTCGGGGGGGGGGGGGGGGGGAGGGGGGCCAGGGCACCATAGTGGAGACACCCGGGACTGAAGAGCCAAGCTTTGCTGCACCGAGAATACGTTACATTTCTCTGGAGAGACCATCTGAGGAATATCTGTACGTTTCACTCATCTCTGGGACTGGGGGGGGGGGGGGGGAGTTTGGCACTCATTTGCATTGATATTTTCTGAACATTGCACCAAGGAGAACTATTTTTCTGTGTAATTAAACATGCAAAGTAAAATACGTCGAAATCTGGGTTGTTGTGTTCGCCAATAAGAGGAATCCATGATGCTACACTCTGAAACACTCTTAGGCCACGCATATAGTGCCGGCGACGCGACGTCGCCCGAAAACAAATGCATTGCAGTAAGCGCGACGGCGACAATGCGACGGAGCCGTCGCGAAAACTGGTAGCCGGCAAAATTAGATTTTCAAGGGCTGTCGCCTCATGTGACAGCCCTTGAACCAATTAAATGTCAGGAAACCCGCGACGCCTGTGGCGACGGCGACGGGTGACATCACCCGTCGTGTCGCTGTAGCCATCAACGGCACCATAGGCGCGGCCTTACTTTATTACATCCGGCGCCACCATCCCCAGCTCTTATTCACGGATACGTTTCATTGGGCCCGGAAAAGTATGCCCAATCTGTCACTGAACTAAGCTGTCAAAACAGCTGTAAAGAAATGTTTCACTTGTCCCCAGATTATGGTGCGGTTCAATTTACATTTTAATCTGAAACACATACTTTACGTCTCTATATTATTTTTACGCTATGATTTATCATTTATTTAGCAAAGACGCATTGAGCCATAAATCTCCTTTTCAAGTACTGTATGTCCTGGGGCACAAAGCATGTCGGTATGATTTATAAGTTATCTGGTCAATGTGATCTACCTGTACGGTAATCAATGAACTTCCTCTGGAAGACGAGCACGAGGACATTTGTTATCCCATACAAAAAAAATCCTATATTAGTGTTTGTTTCACATAGCAACATATATTGATTTGCAATAAAGTGAAAGCACTCAGTCATGTAACGTTTGCAATGAACTTTACATTATTCTTTACTCCAAAAAACGCAATCATCCATGGCATGTGCAATGTGTCCTGATTTTAATTGGGAGACGTCCTGGAACTGTATGTAAATGACGTCAAGTTGCTGTTCAGATCTCAAAATGTCAAAAAGTAAAGTGACAGTGTGTGCTCATTTGCATGTCCTTTCCCAGAATCCCTGGTTGCAGTGGAAGCACTGTATGCTAAGAGAAAATGGTGGAAAGCAGGGCTGCAGATCTGAGACAAAGTAAAAGCAATTTCTAAAAGATCACTTCGATTCTGAGCTTGATTGTAAGCTCCCGGGCAGGGATTTCCTTTCCCACTGTCTGACTTTGTTGCACTTGTTGTATTATAATTCTCTGTGATGTCTTTTGTCTCTTTTGTAAAGCGCTGAGTACACCGTGGGCTCTCTCTAAATAAAGAGATACATACATACAAACAAAAATGAGCAATTAATTCAACTTTCTGCAGATTTTCCCATTCTGCACCAGAAGCACAACAGAAGGGTGTCTTTGCTTCTTCCTCAACCCTATACATTATGGCACTTAGTAGCTCACATAGCAATGGACTGAACTTGCATCCACTTTCCTATAATATTTAATTACTCAGTCCATTTTCAGGAGTTGACTGGTCCAGGTGACTTTATAGTAGAAACCTCCTCCCACCTCCCAACTTATTTTTCTAAACGTTATTTTCCCCATAGTTTGAACCAGGAGGTCCTCAAAAGTTGAACTGTGCTAAACCCAATAGTGTGTAAGTGTGTAAGTGTGTGTGTGGGGGGGGAGGGGGGAGGTGTAGGGGGCTGGGGGTTTAGGGGTCTGCTCTAAACAGCAGTCGCTCTTGCTTGCGTTTTGTTTCTAAGGCTGAGTTCAGGGTGGATGCTACGGCCGCGAGCTTCCGTGCGCGCCTCCGCCGCGCGCTCCTGCAGCCCCGCGATCTGTATCTTAGCTGCAGGAGTTGGGACGCGGCGTTTAGGGGCGTAGCGAACGTGTCACAGAGCTGGTTCGCTGAACCAGCTCACGTGACGCGACTGCAGCCCGAAAAATCAATTTCAGTTGTGTCGGCAAAACGTAGCAGCGTCAACGCTGTACTTTGCCGCCGAGGGTCGTTTCTACCCCAAAAACAGATATTCTCTTTCCCAACTTTGTCCCGAACGTGCGTGCGCGCGCACGTCGCGTAGTAACCTCCCTGAACTCAGCCTTAGCTGACCTGAATCTGGGTGTCCCCCGGAGCAGATCAGTGGTCCCCCAATGCCTAAAGACTCCTGGTTCCTGAATGACAAAGGGTTTTCATCCACCAGGCAAAAATGTGTCCAGTGGATGGAAACTGTCACTTGGGTCAGGGACAGCTCCAGGGGATGACGTCACAGCTTTCTATTTGTGACCCCGGTGGAGAATTTTTTTTAACTGCAAAAACAAAAAATGTACATTCCTTACCTCGGGTAAGCTTAATAAAAGAAATCCCTTTTTTGAGGATATTGCTGGTTTAAGTGATGTGACCTGATGGTAACACAGTTTATGACTGAAGGCACTTTGCCCCTTTCCCTTACTATAGAGCTAAACATGTTCATTTATGCATCTGCAGGTTTTTACTGTTGATCTCACTGTATTGTACTGGGACCATATTTGAAAAGACGACGTACAGTATATCTCAGTTCATCCATTAGGGAAAGTATTTTATGTGAATCCACCAACTCCAGTCCCTTAGAAGCACCGCAGATTAAAATATGTATCAATGTCTGATATGTTGATTCAGATCCATTCGTACACACTGCCTCAGATGCCATCCACACCCCTCACTATACTCCTAGCAACAGACTTTTGCATTGGCGTGGTGATGAGGGGCAGGGCTGCTTGGCTCATCTTCATGGAAGGGAAGTGAGAAGGCCCTAGAGATGTGTAGAGAAGGGAGCATCCTTTGCTACCACTAACAACTCTGTCCAGTGGAGCTGGCAGATGGTGCTGACAGCAGGCCTCTAAGAGGAGGTCTGTAGAGCGGCCCCAGTGACCCCTTCAATGTTGTACTGGACACGTGAGAAGCGGTCTAAATTTGGCTTGCAAATATGCCTCTTGTCTCTTCTTCTTCCAGTGAGGATGGAAGAGGTGAGGGCGGGAGGGGTGCTGGAGTTAGCAGCCCCGAGAGGGGAAGGAAGGAAGGACACTGAAACCTAAACACAAAATGTCCGTCTGGCAATTATAGTATATATGGTGGATAAAGGAGGAAGGCGGGTGGGGTTGGAGGTGGAGGATGGTGTACAGAGGGTACAAAAGAAGAGCAAAGAAAAACAGGAAAACAGATATGGGGAGGACAAAGTGACTATCTGACACTTCCTGTGCAGAGAAAGTGAAGAGCCTTGGAATTATGGGGGTGGTGTTGCAGTATGTGAGTAATGGGTGCATATACAATTAGAGAGTGATGGGAGGAGAGCATGGCCCCTACATAATGTATACATATTTGCTAGCATAAGAGGTGCCAGAAATAATATTTACTTATTTCAAAGTCATTGAAGCATATGTATCAAGGCAAAAGTGGTGTAATTTTGGGGCAAAAAAATCTGCATCATATGTATCAAAGAAATTGAAATCAATAGTGTTGTCTTGCCCCGGGATTGCTCAGCTTTTACCTTGATACATACAATGAGTTGTGCATGAATGGATGTTTAAAAAGATACTGTGACATTTAACTTTTAGAACACATCTTTTTGTTAAACTTTTACTTACCTCCATACAGTAGTAATCAAAAGTGTTACCCAGTTCTTTCTTTACCCAATTTATTTTCTCTGCGGAATCCAGGCAATGGGGTGGGGAGGGAGGTAAAAGTGACAACCCCAGTGGGAGCACATTTGCATGTCACTACCCAGAATCCTCGTTTCCAGTTGAATTATTGTGTGTCAACGGGGTAAAGGTAGCAGGTGTGGGGATCTCTGTGGATAACATTCACTCATGTGAATTCTCTCTTAGCTTCATACAGAGGATTTTTTGTCACTTTTTAATACCCACAACAAACAAGTTGTGTCTGGTTTGTAAACACCAGTTCATAATGGGGAATCTGTGACTGAGCAGAAACTGGTAAGTCCAAAAGGACACAACAATTAGCTTTGAGGTTGTCTACTGATTCTATATCATTCTTGTTCTAGACTTAGATGTAGAAACTAGAGAATCCACGTCATAAAGTGGGTAGAAGGCTCAATAACACACCCACTAGCAGAGGTGGTTTACCCATTAGGCTAGAGCCTCGGTCGGCAATTTTTGGGGTCTGCAATTTAGTTTGTGTGTGGTATGTGTGTCTTACCTTTTCATAACAGGCCCTCTCCTGTAGTGTCGCGTCGTCATCACCACGTGGCATCACATGCCGCGTGACATCCGTTGCCATGACAGCACAGCGTCATGTGACGTCATGGCAATGCGGCATCATGATGTCATACATGGAGGAGGACCTACCTACCTACAGGTGGCAGAAAAGGAAATCCGCCACTGCCCACCGGGTACACATTTCTATATCTCGAGCCATAATCCCCGGCTACAGCTTAATTACTGTATGACCAATGGCAATAGGGTGAATGAAGGAGCTTTGGGGACCTGGGGAAGATGTCCAAACACACTCATGAGGATTGTTCAGTCTTTTCCCTTTTGTTTGACTAATGATGGTGACGTCTTTAGTTTAACAAGATAATGGGAAAGGACAATAATGACTAAGTAACATCCAAATTAAACATACCCAAAGAAAACAGAAATTGACATTTTTACTTAAGAGGCGACTGAATAATTTGAAGGAAGCCAAATACTCAAAAGTTGTTTTTGTCTTATTTTTCATGGGTCGGTACAGGAGTTATCTTTGTTTAGGCTTCTGGATCAAAGTCAATCAACAGAATAAGTGATGTTCAACTCAAGACTTTTGACACCTGTTGAGCAGACCTCAGCATACTTTGGGGCACTTGTAAAGTCATCTTGATACCCTAAATCAGGCCTGCACAACTCCAGTCCTCGAGGGCCGCAAACAGGCCAGGTTTTCCGGATATCCCTACTTCAGCACAGCTGGCTCAATTAGTGGCTCAGTATGACTGACAGTATGACTGAGCCACTAATTGAGCCAGCTGTGCTGAAGAAGGGATATCCGGAAAACCTGGCCTGTTTGCGGCCCTCAAGGACTGGAGTTGTGCAGGCCTAAATCATAAGGATCAGACAAACCGATCAGAACTTTCTTCAGCTATTATTGGTAAAAGCAGAACTACAGATTTCATGGGTTTAGTTATTAAAAACAAAGGGTAGTCGTTTTTGTTCTGACACTTTTACAATATTAATCGTTTTGCGTTGCGATCAGATAATTATAGTCTGTGGGGTACAGTGATTAGGTTGCCGTTGTGAATTGATCGGACGCCTTGTTACTCTAAGAGGTTGTGCCACACTGGCCAACAACTCTCCATATTTATCAGGGAGACTCCCTAATATTTTAGCTCCTTCATCCCAATGGAGCCAATGGATGTTAGAAGCTTTCATGTGTTGGCCAGTGTGAGTTAAGCACAAAAGCGAACACACAGCAGAATATCCTATTACTATGCGCACCATGCAAAGCACTCACAGTATTCCCCCACCACGCCCACAGCTGTTTCCCCTCATACTTCCCTACGCTGCTTCCCTTGTTATTCTCTCAATCGTTTTTTCTCCCTCGCCAAAAAAAAAGAAAAAAGCCTGTATCATTTTTCATCTACTGAGCATTTACTGATGCATATCAGGAAAAATAGCCAGCTTTTGTGTAGCACACGTTTTGCATAAACGCACACAATTTTTTTTCCGGAAAAAGTGGTGTATACTTTATATACCAACTTAGAACATGCCCTGGGTATTTCTCCATCCAGTACATGCTCATTCCCATGCTCAGACCCAACTTGCACTGGACACTTTATAAAGACATATATCCGAATATCAATAGTTTTGGTACTGTGCTGACAATTATGAAGATGCTCTGTTAAAGCATCTTTTGCGGGATTAAGCACCATAATATCATCGGGGTGTCAGGAAAACCAATAACAATACCCATTTGCATTTCTTTACACTTAAGATGAAAAGTCCCATATAGGACCACACTGAAAGTAAAGTATTATGTTTAATGGGTTAAATATTGGTGATTTATGCCTTTTTTTTTCTTTTTTCATAAAGAGGCAGACAAGCATTTGGAAATCATTTTTTCATGTTAAGTAGCCTTTCCTACAGGACTTCTTCCCCTCTCTTAGGCCCAGATCCCCAACACTCCACTAATTCACTTAATGTGGCATTAGCCTAACTTAATGTTAATAAGTCATGTTTTCTCTCATAAAGAGTATTGTGTTAACTAGAATCGCCGTTGGTGATAATGAAATTTTAACGATATGCAAATTAGTATTTGTCATCACATTGCATATCCCCATAAGGCTACGGCCGCAGTCAATGCGCGCCTTTGAGCGCCTGGCGGCGTGTGCACCCGTTTCTGCAACGATCAGTGGACTCCTGATTGCTCGCGATGGGGGGGGCATGGCGCAGGTGTGGCGGGGGGAGGGGTGGCCATGACGTCATGTGGCTGATTCTCCCTCATTGGCTGAACCGCCACCGTGACGTAGCCATTGCTCGGCCGCAGCGCCAAAAGATACATTTCTTGTCTTTTGAAAATGTGGTCGCTCCATCGTGCTTTGGGCATGCGCGCGCACGCGTGGACTGTGGCCGGCCCCGTAGAGGGCCGTCTCTTTGTTCGCACCACGCTCGCGATCGCTGGGGACAAGGCCTAATTCTATTAATCTGTGGGATTTAATGTTACGTTAGTTAGGTCATACCAAATTTTGCCGTTACTCCCAGACCCTGAATTAGGGCTTTGGTAGCCTCTGAATGGGTGTACCACCACAGTTAACCAGTATAGCTTTACTTCCCGGCATTTTTTTTTCTGTTCCTCCTTCATTCTCTTTAACATAAGCCCTATTTCGGTGTCTGGATAGGAGTAATGCCAAGACTGACATACCATCCCATTATTGGGAGGGAACGCAAGGTTTTGTTACAATAACGTGACATTAGGCCTATGCAAATGGCGTAGTACAGCCATTGCTTTTGTTTATAACTAGTTTTAAGGATATATGTTAACCTCAGAGGAGATCACGTGCGTTCCTGTTTCAGGTGACCTCACCTAAGGATTTACAGTCACTGTGCTTTGTGGATCCGGGCTTTAGTTAGTCCTTGGATAACCTTACCACACTCCTTTTAGATAATTAGTAGTGGGTGCCCTTTTTCTTTGTAAGGTGCAGGCAGTTGAAGAGTGGCTGGGATCCCACTTCTAACACCTAGTTAAACTTAAAACTGGATATCTCCTTGTCGCTCTGTTCTAATAAAGTCTTACACCAGACATTATAGTATAATAAAGTGGTTTATAACCCACTTTATTACACTATAATGTCTGGGGTATGACTTTATTAGAACAGAGGGACAAGAAGATATCCAGTTTCTAGTCCTTGGATAGGATAGAAATGCACATAACTGATTAAATAAGAGTAACCCCATCCTTTCGAGTCCCCCAGCAAATGTAAAACTAATTCCAAAGGGTCTAAACTTGTCCAATTTGTTTAAAAAAGTGTAAATGACCCAAAAAAAACACATTTCACCCTATAAACATATCACTGCTATTAGTTCACTGTAAATGGCTTGTACTTTTAACCCAATTGATATAAGAATAGTGTGGGAAGTGACCCCATTATGGAAGTGTCAGGCAATGCCCACATATTATAAGCACAGATAATTGTACTGGTGCCTGGTATATCTGCTGTCCCAGAATGCCAGGGCCTCATGCTCTTCAAGCCCACTGGACACATTTACTAACCCACACTTATACACACACTGATACACAAACAGGCACACTTCTATACACACAAACATTATCCCACTGATATGTAAAATAGCATACACTGATTTACAGATACAGCCACACACGTACAGGGATACGCACTGCTCCACACATGCATGTGTTATGAAATTGTAAACTCGAGCTGTGTTATTATATATGAGTGCTTCGCCCCTATCATGGGATCATATCTCTTTGTCTATCTAATCTCACATCGTTGCTTTCAACCTGTCAGACATCCAGCTCGGCCTTCCATCCTGCTGTGGAGGGGAATACAGCCAAGGAATGCAATTAATTGGTGTATTTATTATACTTTTATCAGGCCTGCTGACATACCCACAGGCCTATAAAGTCTGTGACTCCTGCATGCTGAAGACTCTGATCTCATGTGGGTGGGAGGGGGAGGGGGTTGGAAGGTGAGGACTGCTGGGCAGTTGTAGTTGGGGGGGGGGGGATAGTGAGATCATATAGAGTGGGAGGGCAGACTGCTAAAATCCTAATGTCCCTGTTTCTTCTCCCTCGCACGTTGAGAGTGACAAATACGTAGAGCAACATCACATCAGTTTATTGGAGCCCATCCATCATGCCCAGTGAATGATAAGACCACGTTGAGACAGCTAGATTCTGCATTCAACTTTCTGCTTCCCCGTGAGAAAAGGAGTGGGAGGGAACATCACACAAATAAATGAAAGACTTGTATCCCCACATTTCTCTAGATAAAGGAACATACAGTATAGCGGTATCAGTCAAAGTGTGTTAAAATAACAGCAATGTTATGTGTGAGTTTGAATGTTGAACAGCATAATCCTATTACAAATGCAATCCCAAGACAATTCTGAAAAAATATACAGGTCCTTAAAGCATGCTGAAAATTATTAGGCATTAATGATGGTATTTTTAATTTTTTACTTAATTTGTTATTATATTACAGTATCTGTAAGTGTCCTCTGTAGTTGAACCGAGGACCCGTTGGTTGCCAAGATATTAGCATGGAAAAGTGTCGGAAAACGTTAAACGATGGCTGCAGGGTCACCGATAGAAATCTGCAATCATGATGTCACAGCTTTCTATTGGCCCAGAGGAGCTAGGTTGACTCCGGCAGCCATATTGTTCACTCTAATGAGTCGAGTTGTCTGGAAGATTGAAACTATCACTTGTCAGGAACCAGTAATTTTCCAGAGCGGGCAGTGCCACGGTTCTCCTCTGATCAGATTTTTTTTTAAAAGAAACAACTCACAGCAAATTGCTGGTTGAAATCAGTAAACATCAGAACCATTACTTCCAAGAGAAAAAGCGGCGGCCATTTTGTAAACTGGCCAAAACAAAATATAAACACGGATCCGCTGAGTGCTACAGCATAGGAAAGAAATGAAGGATTATTAAAATGTTCAAATAACTTGTTGAAAGAGGATAAATCGGTGCCTTTCCACATTTTTTTGTGGAGAAGGAACTGCTGCTGCATTTTTCTTTCCCAAAGAGCCTTTATAAAGCAGCAATCCCGGTGATAAAGATGATTATTTTTGTCATCTTTCCTGAACCCCCAAGAGGTTAACGTGGTCCCCCGACATCCAGGGACCCCCCAACCCCCCAGTTCATTAGCGGCAAGTCCAGAATTGAAGCTGCAGATACTGCGTGTTCCGTGGTGAGATGTTATTGCCCGGCTCGGGCCTATCAAAGCTACTATATGATGTAATTAACTACTCATATTGATGCAATTCAAATATACGTTAGTGGGATTCACTGGGATTAAGTGGTCACTTATCTCAAATTTCTCAGTTCTTTTTCTGCATTGTCTCTGCTCTTCCTATGGAAAATCTATTAGGATAAGATATATTACCTCACTGCAAAAACTTAGCTATCCTTTTTCCATTTTAAAGCATGTTCCCAAGTTCATGGGAAAAAATGTGACCCACCCTAATGTGAACATATAATAATGTTTAATGACGCCGAGTATCTCTGTACAAAAACATGTCAAGTGCCACTCATTTTTGGAGTATCACTTGTTTCCTCATTCGATGCAATGTTGCCCAGAAAGTTGTCAGTAATCTTTACTCCCTCTGGGCCAAATTGGGCAGTCTCTCTTCTCTATAGCAAATAAAAATATCACTTGCGAGCACATTCACGTCTCAGACAGAATCTAATGTTTCCATTATAGTGCATTGGGCCCAAAATCTTACTTGGGGCCAGATCCACAGAGGTCAGTTAGCTCTGGGCTCATAACATCACGTTACCAAATTAAGTAACGGACATTATTTCCCCACACATATTCCCAAAGCTAATTATCTGCATAAACAACAGCCGGTTGTGTATCTCAGTAGCATGGGCTTCATGCCATGTAAAAGGCTCAACCTTGCGCTAACTGGAAATAACATGGAGTTAAGCATGTCTTACCTAGATGTGGCGTTACTCACATCAGGGTATGGATTTTCCAGGAGTGGGAAGTCATATTTTCTTCTCAAGTACCAAGTGACTTATATACCTCCCCAAACACCCTTTTTGCATAACACACGGAGAGACTGATACCTGTGAAAATAACTCGACACATCTGAGATACCTGGAAATATGCTAATTTGGATACGCAAAGTATATTTAAAGTCTTTAAATTAGTATGTTTCCAGGTAAGTTTTGTTTATAGGTGTTATAAATGCAAAAGTACTGTGTAATAATGTTTATGTCTTTAAAATGTATCTAAAATGACATTACAATTCTCTTGGGGCCATCTACTGCACATTTTTTTTGGGGGGGGGGCGTTGGGGGGGAGGATCTGGCCTTTTTGGAAAACTAGTTGAAGAGCCCTGGAATATGGCCTAATTGTTTAACACGTTTCTGATATATTTGTTGCTGTTATATTAGAACATTCTTAATAGAACCCCTAAAAATGAAATGAAAGTGTAGGTGTGTAAAGAACAAAGTAAGTGCACTGTGTGCTCTTTCTCTCTCTGACTTTGATCCCCGAGTTAGGGTGAGGCCAGAAAACGGCCTCTCTCTGTGCGGTGCGGGGGCCTGAATGTGTCGTGACTACTCGTTACCGGAGTATTTAGTTGCTTTTTCCTGTTCTGCTCACCCCGTGTGCAGGAAACAGGACACACCTGCAGGAATCATCCCGGCGGCGGAACCAACTTTCACACACGTCGACCTCTTATCCTCTCCCTTTTAATTCGACTTTTAACATTTACCCTTTCAATGCCGAAATTCATTTATCACCTAAAGACACAAAGAAAGTGAAGAAATCAGCGCTACTAATTGTATAAAATATTTTAACCTCCAACCAACCATAAAAGTGTATGTGATTACTCAATGTAACCTATAACATAAACCAATATAGTGTTATATGAGTCAAATACTACATAAACAACCATAGAAGTGAATTGTGAAAATAAGATAAGGAAAAAACCTTAACAGTGATATTAGAGTCTGCTGCTGTATACCTTCGGATGGCCCAGCACCCGACAAGGCTAGTATACAAAGAAAACACAGCGCACAACTCATAGTGAAATCAATTAAATATATTGAAATAAAGTGAAAGAGGTTATAAATGCACGTATAAAAAAAGTATTTAGTTTAGGCAATACATGAAGTTTGGCACATGTTACCAACTGGATTCAGCGTTCGCCCAGACTGCAACAGGATTCAGGATCCGCCAGCAACAGAGATGACCCGTCAAGGCTCCAGATGCCGTCTGTATCATCCGACACAATCTTGACACCGGGAGGGAGAAGAAATTCAAGTCCTCTATTCAGTACACAGCCTCAGCTGTCGCTTGGGACAGTTACCCTCCGGTTATTCAGTCCGTGATCAGCGTTGTTTCCCAGCTACAGCACTGAGTCTCTCACGGAACTCACTTCCTGGTGTCGCGTCACCCGACCCGCGTCATCGTGTGCGTCAGAGATCCTCGGCAGCAGAGTCGGCAAAAGATAGACAAAGTTCCGCTTGTTCAGGTTACTTGCGAATGTAGATACACATGTGCTCACACATATATAGAGGCGAATACCCCTTAGAGAAACACAATGTGCAATATCCTACTCGTTTCGCTAAAACTTCTTCAGGGATAGAATTAGCATATGTAGCAAAAACACCGCCATACAACCAGGTCATGATGTTGTTCCGGAAGCTGCCAGCCTCCCGCTCAAGTTTTACTACCAGGACCTATTAGGATACAATACTTACCTTCCTGGTTGGTAGTAGCTAGCTGCCTCACCAATGGGGTTTTTAACAATCACTGTAAATAATTGTTTCACTAGCGTCGATATAATAAAATTGTATTATTTTTCCAATAAATACAGTGGAGGATTTAGCATTTTCCATATGTTACATTTGTTGTTAGTGGTACATGTGAGGCATATATTTATAATCCTCATTTAAGGAATATTGTGATTCCTTGATTATTGAATCATTAAAAATATATACATCCTATGTACTTTGAGTGCAATTTGTAGGGATCTTCTGTAAATTCTGTACCTTACATACAACGATTTTGCTTATGTTTTTATATCCCTCTGCACCTAAGTATCCTTCCAATACCATTTCTAGAGCAGTTATGGGCTTGACTGGGTAGTCATCTCCAGTGGTTTATTTCCAATTGGCGTAATTAAACTAGTGAACTCTTACTGTAGGATTATAAACCACAGGTTGTAAATTAAATACTCAATATATTACATTTACAGGTATATGCAACAACAAAAAAACACTACATAAGAAGAACTGTTAAAGTCTCAATTTCCCTTAAATAGGAAACTTTCTTCTATGAATCCATAATACAGCTCAATCCCGTTATAACACGATCCGTTACAACGCGAATCCGCTTATAACGCGATGCAAGCGTGGCTCCCAATTTTCATATATATGAATACTTTACAACATTATTATTGGCATCTTAAATACTTTATTGTACAATTTATACAATTGTACATTATTTCTAACACGATCCGCTTATAGCGCGATGTGATTCTTTGGACCCCAAGCATAGCGTTATAAGGGGGTTGAGCTGTATATAGAGGCAAAATAGCGGGGAAACAAAGCTCTATCTTGGACATATAAATATAAGAAAGACACAAGTCTTGAAATAATCAATTTTGTAGCGTGCATATACAAAAGGGTAACAAATACAAACATCAATTACACAAAGTGATCTAGTGCAAAAATAGAAAAATTACTTGCATAGCTGACACTCTCGCCCAGAGAGACCGATTAACCACTCTGAGGGTCAACAATTATTAACAACATGTTAATGATTTAGGAGCATTATAAGTAGACCACAAAAGCTTTGTTTTCCTGTACGTTTTAGACCCCAGCACTGAAGGCTGGACATGCTGCAATGCAGAGCGATCAGGCTTATAGAGTATAGTCACCAAAGTGTAATGACTAATACTTACTATCTAATAGCCTCTGGACACCTCCTTGTAGTCCCTAAGTCCATAAAGGAGCTGATTGGTCTTGATTTTCACAACAGGCCCCCACAGTTGTACAATGGAATGGTTGAGTGGATTTCGGGTCGCTTTCTGCCCTTCTTCAGGTTGACACATCTGTAACTGTTGGTTATGCTCACATTTCTGTTTGTACCTCTGCTTTGTGTACGTAGACGTAATGGAAAATGAGGTTGTGCATCTCAACGTATCTTTCCTAGTAAAGTATTTTTAAGTAAGTGGATTATCGATCTTTAGCTGCCACAATCCAAGAAAAAAGCTATTAATGTGAAATACCTATTTGACTATACAGAATGTACCCCTGCTGGGCTATATTGTTACAAATGACCAAATAATAGCAAGCATGATGGAACCCTTGGGTAATCGGCGCGCTAAAGAAATGTTGATTGGTTGATTGATTAGTATTTTCAATGAACATTTATATACAGATACATTATGGGTTGACATTGCAGTTCCAGGGAGATGGCAGAGTTCTTTTTCCACATGCTTGAAATACTGCTTTAGCCAAGAGACTTAAGAAATATGAGTCCAACGCACGATGGGCTAAATAAAACCTGCATTGTTCTTTATGCATATTTAATCTTTGATTGTGCTAATGATTTTTCATCTGGAATGGTCGAATGGCCCCTTCGGGGGTAAGTGTCGGGCAGTAGGCCAAGTTCTGCAGCTTTCTGTATCTAGAGCTCATTTGACACTTTCACGCTGCTGAAGTTCAGCTTTCAGGCTGAGCAGGTTGCAGATCTTATCACTTTCCCTCAGGTACCTGCGTCGGCCATTCTACAGTTTCAACATTTTCTAGCAGGCTTTGCAATGAAAACATTCTGCAGCTTCTCGGCGTTCAGGTCAGCAGACTGAAATGTGGCTTCGGTTACCACCGAGGTGTTATAAATCATACCACGGCTGGCAGATATCATCACGTTGATGCTCAAGAGTGAGTATGGGAGATAGAAATAATTGTCAGCAGGTGTTACCACGGACTAACCTGGTGAGCACTTTGTCACATTCTCAATGACCCAGCAAGCTGCATTTTAGGGACATTTAATATAACACCATCCTCCATATACAGTACTTATGTCTGTGTATTAAATGTACATACGTAATATGTGTAGTAGTGGCATTGGGGAAGTTGACCCACATGGGACTTATGTGTAAGCTGGCTGCATCGTGCTATAACTATTATTAGTTGTTAACAGGCATCCACTTGAATAGGCCTTGGCAATCTACAATGGTTATCACACGTTACTGAATATAGACCTCTGCAATTCTGAGCATGCATTTGTAGCGTGCTTAAAACATGGTTCTAAATATTAGTAAGATGAGTTATTGAAAGCATTATAACAGGATGATCAAGTTCTGCATACAAAGCCATGATCTAATCCCACAGAGTTGACGCTGCTTGTTGGTTTGCAGTGTATCAGGCTCCACATATAAAGCTTCATGTCATAAAAACACCTCCTGTATTGCATGTGGCACATTGTGTCAGTGTATCTTGGACAGGTGTTTCATGTCAAATCTCCGATTTCTTTTTTTAATTGCATGCATCTGCATTAGGAATGGTTACTCAACAGCAATGTAAGATGAATTATATGATCCACATGATAACTGAATGTATCAGTTTCTTCATTTCTTGACATTTGTGTTCTCTCCTCTACTGCTATTGTGTTACATGTACTTACAATGGCATGAGGCCAAATACTGTTGGAGTTGGGTTACCTTTGAATAACCCCATGTTGTATACCGTAGCCCTTCTTGTCTGGAAAGAAGAAATGTAGCATATTTGTGTTCCCACCAACTTGCACCCGGTGATCTGAAAATATTTTGTTTTAATAAATGTTATTACATTGGAGAGGGATTTCACCAAAAATGCTTTTCATTTACTTTTGTATCCACAGGGCACATTTTTCTGCTCGTCCTCCAAGGTCACCTTTGACAAATAGTAGTTAAAGTGCTAGCATTGGGATAATAGGATCTTGGACAATACCTGCTATGCTTATGGAGCCGGAACAAGAATGCTGCAGCGATAGTCTTCACTGCTCAACTTCTTCTTGTACTCTGTCGAGTTTGGATCTTAACTCTTGCTCTCTCTTTAACCCAATTTACGTCAGTTATGGGCACTAGTAGGGATGGTCGAAAGTGTCAAGATCCGTTTCCCTGAATTTCCCGAGCTTTCCATTCAAAGTCCGTTCCGCCGTGTCAAATCCGTTGACGGATTGTTCCAGCTTCAATCCTTACGGATGAATCCAGAACCGCCACTGGATACAATCCGTACGGATTTTTAAGAGTCCACAGATCCTGCAATCTGTTGGAGGTTTTTAAGAATCCAGATTTTTTTTCAAATCCTCCAACGGATTGAGGAATCCGCGGGATTGGTTGACAGCGATGTTAAAAAAAAAAATCCGAAA